>NC_065532.1:47576450-47889869 GCF_020184175.1 Aphis gossypii | reverse complement strand
CATAGACAATTGCTTCAGTTTCTTAGTTGAGGGATGGTGATTCAGCTATTTCAGGAGTTGAAATTAACTCGGGAATAATAAACTCAAAAAATCACCGGTAAAAAGTGTGGGGAGAATAGTAAGTAGACGTTCAAGAAATTTAGATCTTTTAAATTTCACTCCCTATGATTATACGTATGATCAACCCGTATTATTTTATCTTAGTATATATATGTAATATGTATTATATATACGCGCCCGCCGCGCTCGGACGTTTGATGATAATTCGAAAATCACGGTGTTGTACTATTATGTGAACAATTAATCCATTTCCACTAAGGGTCATGGTAGGGGTTATTGTGCTACGAGTAGATGCACGGCATACGTCTTATATAATATTATGTACAAAGTCTATAATACATGTAAACCAGATCGTGACAATAATAAAAAAATATAACAATAATAATATTATTATCATCGAGTTCCGTAACCGAATTTCTGTCGACGAGACAACATCGTACTGTGATATGCAAACTTGGCAATACCAGCTCGCTCGTGAATAACAATTACAATCACACCGCAAGGGGCGAGGGTCACTCGCAAATCGATTTTTTTATGCGATCGGTCACGTTTCCGATATAAACGCGCGCGACCCACGATTGTCTCGAGTTGTCTGTTTCAAATGGCTCGTGTGATTAATCGATTCAAGTGTACGCGATAGCAATAAAAAAATGTGTAAACGTTAGTCCGATATTTTATCATATTATATGCATCACTAAAATGTGTGTTCGACCATTAAATAATAAGGCGGGTGGGTTTATACTATAGTTTGAGATCAAATGCTAAGACAACGATGGATTCATAGAGCGATTTTCCGCGTGGGCCGGATTTGGTCCGAATGTATAGTAGCGGTCCTCTCTCTCAGATAAACAAATATCGTAGAAACTTGCAAGTGTCCTGTTCAGGGTCGCAACTATGTTATTATTTGTTACCCCCTTACTTGTAGTTGTTTATTAGGTGTACGTATTATTATGGTATAAATGAATAAATTATACAAGCTCAATTACGAAAACCCATCGTTGTATAAGTTATAATAATGTATATAAATGCTAATAATGATAAAAATAATTAAGGAATGGACTGTAAGCTGACCGAAATTATATTATATTTGCTCATGGTAGGTATCTATATAATATTATAAATGTTATTCTACATACAGTCGAAATAATTCGTTAAGATTCGGTCATCGCGGCGATGGAATCCGGCATATATTTGACATAAAATTTGAATACATACATAATTTAATCATAAAAATGGCGTGAACATGATAAAATATAGTTTAGAGTATAATATATATATATATATAAGGAGTTTAAGTCTTAAGATGCAATAAAATTCATGCAAATTTTAAATATAATTTCGTAATTACGCAACAAATACTTATAGAGATTATGTCTGCTATTATACTAGATATAACTTTGTATGAAATGTAGTCGTTATAGATTTTAATTTTCCTCAGAATCGTTTCAAAATTGCAGTCTACATGAAACTATTTACAAAAACCATCAAACATAAGTTTGACAAGGTAATATTTTGTATTTTTTTATGTACAGCAAACTCATTTAAATGAGGGTGGTATGAATTGAAACATATTGTATATTACCCTCCTCCATGTATACACTACAGTAGCATTGTAGCTTACTAGTACAACAACACATAGGTGGAATTTAGATGTGATTGCCTGCCACTATAATACACAAATAGGGGCCAAACAATACTTTTGTTCTTCCTAAAACCAGTAAAAAACTGAGAATGGTAGAAGAAAAATTAACGGTTTATGAGTGTACCTACTGTATCTATAAGCTATAATACTATATCCCAATGTAAAATTTGCATTTTAATTTTTAAATATTTCATTTTTGCATTCTTTATTACTTATTTTTACCAACTGCCACTTATAATTATGCATCCATCATGTATCCTGTATACCTATAGAGACTACTATATTTTTGCGAGGATTTGTCCAATTCCCCCGGATATAATGTTACATATTATGCGTGTATGGATCGATCTTATACCATACCGATAGTTAGGTAACGAAGTCATAACTAGAAATTTCACTCACTACGTGTATGGAGTCCGAGTCCGACCGACGGAGGGCGTCGTGCCGCTGGCCGACGGACACCGCGGCCACGGTCAACTGATTGTAGTGGTGCGCGGCCGCGGCGGCCTGAGCGCTTTGGTGCAGGCTGTTGAGCGTCTGCGAGTACGGGTCGTTGATGTAGTCCATGGCGGACGGCGAAGACGCGTTGCCAGCGGACGGCTGATGGTGATGGTGGGCCGGCGGGAACGGCGGCGGGAAGTACGGCGGCTGGAAGTCCTGGTGGTGTCCCATGTTGGAACCGGCGTTGGTGGGCGTCGTGTTCCGGTGGTGGTGATGGTGATGATGGTGGTGCGGGCTAAACGGTGACGAGCCTCCGCCACCTCCTCCTCCACCACCGCCACCACCTCCGCCGCCGCTACCACCTCCCCCACCACTGCCGATCGATGCGACTGTACCATGTCCGGCTAGCCGATCCTGCGAAAAATTGATTCAAAATTAAATAAAAAATCAACACTATATCTATTATATCTATATCGTAAATAAATTTTATAAGCTGGTAGCAGGAATATTATGTGGTTATATTGTATGCAGCTATAGTAGTAAATAGCATAATATAACGCACGTACAAAACATAAACTATATAATATTTGTCCATGGTACAAAATAAATTTAATGTTCTGTATCATCTCATATTGATTCGTTTAAAAAATTGACAGCCTTTAAGTTTTACTGTTATTTTCGTATCCGTTATTGTAATATCGGGCAGACTCGAGAGGGTGGTACAAACTCCTTCGCATAATATTCACCCTAGTTAGGTCCATATACAATTCACCATAATTATAGGTATTGTAAATAGAAAAACGTCATAAATATAAGTATTGTAATTTGTAACAAATGTATAGAATTACTCATAACTGCAGCAGTCACGATGTTTTGGAAGGAATTTATCAAAAACTTCAATATTTTACAAATTGACAACCATAACAAGTTTAAAACGGTTTAATGCATAATGTTTTATGAAAAAAATCCATCAAAATTCAAAAATGAAAACATAATATAGGTTTTATCGATTGAAAGATGATAGTTTTCAAACAAATTGGTTGATTTGAAATTCAATCGAAAATATATCAGAATCATCAGAAATTCAGAAATCACCCTTGGAAAGTGGCATTAGTCGAGTATAGAATATAGATAAATAAGTAATAATCGAATATGTAAAAAATAATACACGTAACCGGCTCAATATAATATTATACCTACAATATAATATAATATACTACCTATAATTTAATATTAAAATTTATAATAAATATAATTTATATACATAATATAATGGACGCTCGCGCTCGCCGTTAGATTGCATATTAGATATAATAGTAGGTATATATAATGTAATAAATATACCTAAATATATGTGTAAGTATATATAACATTATAATATAGTCGCGAATCGCAATAATATAATTATTGGGTCGTTTGTAAAGAAAAGAAAAAACAAATAATAGGTATATTTAAAAAAATATATATTATAAGCTATTTTCGGTCCGAACGCGAGCTGTTCGAGTAAGTAATAAGTAAAGATACACGTAGAATAACATCTTAAATTAACATGCACACGCATGGCGTGTTTTCGATCCATTAAACGCATATAATATAGTGTATGTATGCGCGTATATCGATAAACTCGTTTTCGAAATTTAATCGAATTTGTACGTTGGGTCTATTATATGAGCGCGTGTATGTATCCCCGACGACACGCGCGCTCTGATCTGGATTTTATGAATTTAACGCAGGTTTCTATGTTGATTTGCATAAGTGAAATTAGATACGCGTGTTATAATAATATAATATGCACATCGTAGTTATAATATATAGAAAATATAATTTTATTATGATAGGCGAGATAATACGCGCATTTTTACCAATCGTTTAATTTAGTAGGTACACTGAAAACATCGACGATGTAAAACTTAAAAATGCAATAGTTATAAATTTATAATATTATGTAAGTACCACATTTATACAAAAATAAAAACTTATCGTTATCTCCGAGTATTATTATGAGTCGAAAAGTTAGTGAATATGTAACTGGATAATGGACACATTTTATATTTTATGAGGTGAGTGCGTATAAATTCGTCGAAATTTTAGTATTTAATTGCATAATTTTATAGTATTATTATGATATATATTTATATTATATGTAATATGTATGCATATATAAGTATACAACATAAGTAGGCTGATCTAAAATCATTAGATACCTCTGGTATCTACTACCAATGTATAATGTTTTAACTGTGACAACTAAGTCATACACAAACTGTTGTGTAATTGAAAATAAAATCAACTTTAAAATCAGTATAGACTCTTAGATTATCACCATTGAGTATACTCAAATACTATAAAATACTACAGATAGTCCTGTGAGTAGAGTATACTGACTATTATTATACAATATACATTATACACATTATAAATAGGTAGTGTACTAGTGTCAAACACTCAAACATTAATATATTATATTGATTTATCGACAAATCGAACGACATATTATTATACCATGCGAGACATTAAATGTGTACATCATTAGTAACCGTTATTATACGTCAATACTCAATATTCACAATGTACAATCGCACATTAAAATAACCACCTGCTCTTAGTCCGAAATTAACTATTATTATTTGTAACAATAATAATATAGGTACCTATACATTTACGACGTACCTCACAGGGAATGCAGTCTGCGCTTAATAACCCCAGAATAAAATAATATAACATATAGTTCAACCACCAAAAAATTTTACTACTACGGTATGTATGGTACAGTGGCAAAACCAGGATTTTTTTTAGTAGAAGGGGGAGCACCAAAAACTACAAATCTGTCGTAATATAAAAAAAAGCGTTATTATTATTATAGGGGAAAAGCCAATTATGTACAGAATCCATAATCAAAAAATACTAACAACCATACATTTTTGACATTTGAAACTCTCAAGGACCCTGTGATCCAGAGATCATCACTTTCTGTTTACTACTTGTATGATTCCAATGATTCGTATAAGTACCTAAATAAGACACCAGACTAAGTGACTAGGAAATACGCTGTCCCCCCGATGTACCTATATTTAATAATCCAACTGATTAACCATATATTTTCACTGCAAATGTTATTATTTTACTATTACTGTATAACAATATATACATCATAAGTATATTAGGTGCTGAAATATATACATAGTACATAATATTATACTGCAATATTCAAATAATCTTTATATTAATTATTATAATTTACAACGCTTATACAAGCTAGTCATAGAAAACATTGTAGTTGAATTGTTTTACATTGTCATCGGAATTTGAATTTCATAATGTTTAAAAATTATGAACAGAAGAGTCACGCACTAAAAATGTATCAAAAGTATACGATGGTGAAAGCTAAGCACTTTTTACCTATACTATACCTAACCGACATCTGTAACAGCGCAGTCCTTATACAGTATACGTAGATAAGCTACAACTAGATGACCGACGTATTATAATTAACATATTGATAAAAAAAAATGTCCACCTGTATAATATATTATAATATTATTATATGTATACTGCAGTAGTGCAATATTCATATGGGTAACTGTATTCAAGTGGTTTTCTGAGAAATAAAAATACTAAACTTTCGCTATAAAATATAATAGTATGATCGATATTTAAATATTTATTGTATACAAATTAAATTAAAAATGTACAAATATTTAATATTTTTTTAGAAAATGTGATAAAAAAAATAGTAAAATGTAATCTTTATTGTAGACGGTTTTATTTACACGAATTCCCTTTAATACATTTTATAAGAAACAATAATTTTTAAATCAGAGAAATTTACTTTAAAAATAAGTGTCACATATTCATAAATATAATATAATTATAATTATTTTGTGTATGATGAGGGAAAAAAGAGATTCCATACGAACGGCGGATTTTCAAAATATGCGATAACATAAGTAAATCATAGGGAAGAAATTATTTTTTCTATGATAACACCGACGAGCAACGATTACGAATTACAAAAAAATTTCAAGTTGAAATAAGTTCCCGCTTTTGGATGTGACATGATAAACAATTCCATGCCCACCTTTACTCTATCTCTTTTTCAATATCCACTTATTATTTCTCTTACAATGTGTTCTATATTTATTATGTTTTATTATATGAACGAGTAAATCATCAATGCCGCCACTGCCACTGTAATCTGCCGTAATTCGATGAAATAAGTCATATAAGAAAGATACAACACCTATAATATGTAATATTATATAAATATTATACATTTTCCAGTGAACTCGATAGTGCGTGTACACTCTATACATACACATACACAAAAACTATAAGAACAATCTCGCGTTATTATTATTATTATTTTTAATTATATATAAAAATGCACTGCCGCAGATGATGATTATTAGGAGACGCACGTTGTTAGAGAAAAAAATACGTCGTATAACGGTGCGTTTGCTCGCGCAACGGATAAAGATGAGGTCAACATAAATGAATTTTGGCCGTTGGTAATTATATTATTGCATTATACCATAAGTAATATATATTACTTATACGAGTATGTGTAACGTACATATTATTATTGAGTACATGCGTAGTGCACTGTCTCGACAGACTGTAAACAAACGCGTATAATGATATGAATTATTCATTCAAGCCGTTTCTTAAAAAAAACAACCCCGGCCTATATAACTATTCTACTGGTGACGAGTCACGGGTGATACATTTATTCAATTCGCCACAGGTACCATACTAATTATCCCCTTTTTTTTCATTTTATTGATTTTGATATTTTATACGAGAGTATATAGTACCTATTACATTATTACGCGATAACTGCGTACAAAGATTTTGTAGGTATTCCGCTATTTTTACTTTAGAGTATTACTATATTAAATTTCTATACGAACAATATTTTTAGCGTGGAATAAATTATAATAAATTAGGAATTTATAAATAAATTATTACTTTTTTTTTTTTAAATGATTATTCATATCAAAATCGTCCTTCTTTATAATAATAATAGTGATAGACGATAATATCTAATAATGTGCAATACATACAAGGGACAAATAATTAATCGAACAATATACAGATATGTATCGGGCAGTGAGAAAGCGAGTTTATACATAACAAGTTATCGTACGCTATATTATATGTTACCTATACATATACATTGTATACATACTGCGAAAGTCGTTGATTTTGTATAATAAACCGTTAGGGAGCCGATGTGAAAATTCCTGAGTAGGAAATATACTACGCGGTATACGCGCCAAAAACGAGAGCTCCGGCAGTATTTAGCGTCGGCGGTGTCTCGTCTGATGGTGAAAAAAAGAAGAAAATCAGACTTACGGTATAGTCGACCGCCGCCACCGCCGTCGCCACTTAAGGAATGAAAGGACAAAAAATAAAGTAAATGCGTATATAAGTAACCTGCAATACTCGGTAGGTATAGTTGTATATAGAGTCGCACGCACACATCAGTCGTGCCGAAACGTCTTTATACACACACACACACACGCGCGTAAATATATTTTGTAGGTACCTCTATAAGTGACCGCGAGTGAGTGCATGGTCATGGGAGGATAGGGAGGGGACGGTAAAAAAAAGTGCACGGCACCAAGACCCTTTTAGAGAAGAACTCGCCGAATAATAATTCAACGATCCTCCCGGTCTCCGGCTGATGTGTACGTATATATAAACGCGTTTCGACCCGATAATACGACGACGTATACTTACTATACCTACCTACCTATATATAATAATATTGTGTTTGACGACGAGCCATAATAATTATTATTGTCGTACATTAGACAAATTATTTTATGCGTCGGGGGCTGACCGTTGGACCGGTTTCTCCTCCTTTCCCCATCCAGCTGAACGCGTTGCTGCAGACGAGACTCTATACATTATATTATTTATTCTTGTCGGGTTGATGAATTGATAATTCGTTCGGTCCCAAATGTCTACAACTGTAACTACCCACTACCTACTTACAACGTATATATTATGTACAACTACACGATAATAAGTGTAACAGTATCTGCAGTTAATAATACAACGAGACTACGAGATGTTGGAGAAGGAAAAACATAAACTTAGTATAATAATAATATATAATAGACAATATTGTGTAAGCCTTATCCAAAAGTTTTTGCTAAATTTGAAAGAACTAAAAAAATAATGTACATAGAAAATAATATAAATGTAGATACTCCAAGTCTCCAACATTAAAGACAATGATTATAGTAGGATACTAAAGCTATATATATATTCGTATACGGTATGCCGGTGTAAGTAGGTACTTCTATAATAATTATTATAGTATGTAATGAAAAAAATAACTTAATGTAACTTTTACTTAAACTAGTTAAGTTTTTCTTGGAAATAATTGAAAATATTTATGTTGTTTAATGACTTCGGTGCCAGCGCCGCATTTAAGGTTTTGCGTATTTTGCATTTGTTGAGCTGTTATTTGTATTTACAACATATTGACAGTAGGTGAGTTTCTTCGTAATAGTTACTCCACAGGTTTCATATATAATTGGATTTTACTTTATCATAAAAAACCATATGCAGTTATGGCAGGTTCTTAATCTATTCAAATAACTATTGGCTTTATATTTTATCTCAAGAATCACTTAATTTTTTATGTATCGCATTTTTGATTTCCTTTTATTTAAATTTATTTTTTTGTCAGTTTACTATACATTTAATCTTAATAGTACCTTAAAATTAATTTTTTCGTGTCTACATAAGCTTTAGTACCTATTTTGCATCTGAGTTTGCTTTATCATTTTTTATATATCGCTTTTATATTGTTGCGTTTTACTAATTACTATCCAAATTAATATTAATATTAATATTATTCCTATACGTTATGTGATTGATTTGTTTTTTTTAAATCTATTTTGCAATATCTGTATTGTTTGATGTATCACTTGTATTTTCTATAGTTCTTAATGTTCTAAGAGTGAGAATATTCTTGTGAATGTTTCCATGGTCACTTATGTGTTCAACTGTGTAATAGAGTATATAGACGTTGTTTTATATCAACAGAAACATACTCATCTATAATCAACTTCTATACATAATATATATTACACATATCGATAAAAATGTGAATAAAAAATAAAACGGAGGATGGGACCCCCGGGTGTTATTAATTTTCATGTGTGTATCAAGCGCGCGCACGATGATATAATGATAATAATAATACGTATTTATAATATATGTGTATGTATTCCCATTATTTCAGTTTGTATACCTATATATACATATGGCTACGTAATACGGTAGTGCTGCTGCGTGTTATGTGTTGCACTTGAGAACGACTCAAGCCGTATATTATAATAAATAAAACAATTAACAAATCGTTTATATATTATATTATTATTTTGAACGACGAATACGCGACGGTGCGGCGTGTGCCTTTAGGCTGATCGATTTTCATGATTCAAACCATACACACTATACACGCTAAGGTGGTCGCGCCACCGCCGGTTTTTCACCCGTTTTCATATTTTATAATATAATATACGACAATAATTATCGTTATAATATTATGTACGTATACCGATCGGAATTCGAGATTGCCCCACGCATGCGTAACACGCGCACGGTCCTGAAGAAAATGATTTGACCGTAAACGCGTAATAATAATATAATATACCGAGGAAGACGCGCGTGTTGGTATTATATTATAATATAATATAATATGTCTTATTATAATATTATGCCAACGACCAATCGGGTCACGCTGCACACGCTATGTATGAACTATGAAGAGACCGATTTACGAACTCGCCGCGTCGATCTAGATAATATACATATACAGCTGGTGGGCGGGCGGGTGGGTAGATAATATCGCTGTCGAAAACGATCGAACAGTGCGATAAGACGTCATATTATTCGATACCATTCTACTTAGCAAGTTTATACTCGTGCAGCAGTGCACACATTATATATCATAGGTATAGTAAAATAAAACTTTATTTTGACGTTCTAATCGACGTATATTATATAGGTAGTATGTATTATTAACGCGACCGCAGACATAGGTGATCCTAAAGGTTTAATCGGTTTATTTCGTGACCGCCGCGTGTATTTTAAGAAAAATACATAAAACGCATGGTTTTTTATAGAGAGAATAGCATTCTATAATACAGCGTAATTATAGTGTCACCGTTGTTTTAAAAATGGAAAGAAAAATTATGAAAAATTGTGTTTAGTTGACTTAGTCAGAGCGCGGAGGAGGAGACAGCGGTGCCTGTAAACGCGCATATATAACTGTTGAGTAATACATATTTCGTCTTAATCCTGCGTGCTGACCATAACGCCCGCTATGTAGCTTAATGGCGAACGTATTAACATTATATTATACGTAGGTACCTATATGATAAATAACGTCGTGCGCACATGCATATAATGCGATAAGACATTGTATTTTTTTTGTATAATATGTATTTGTAAGGCGACTTACACGAGAGGGGTTTATGAGTATGAGCGCGTGCCATGCCTATTACTACAACGACGACGACGCGTACACACATATAATAAAAATTATATTGATATTAATGTACACGCAAGGCGTTATTAATCCGTTCGGTAAATGAGGATCGTATGGTATATTATATTTTATTAAACACTATCACTGTAAGCGTAAGCCAATTTACGATATCTTTTTAAGGATAAAAATATGTACTCCATCCTATAGCTTCCTCGTGACATCTTTATTCTCGCTCTAGACATATATAATAAATATATTATAGGCACCAGCTATATTACATATAAATACTTCCGAGATTACTGCAATGTCTATAAGCGCGCGGGTTGTCGTTAACTCGTAACCTAGTGCTCGGGGCGCGTGAAAAAATTATTGCGGCGGGACGTACTATACTGCTACGCGAATCATTTTTCACACATAGCAAGAAAATCTGAACTGATGGATTTCACTTGAAGATTTTGTCTACAACCGATGAAAAAAATAAAAGACTTCAGAAGTTATCTATAGTTTTACTAAAATATATAGGAGTAAGACAAACTAATATAGTAGGTACTAACAAATAATAAATCATAATAAATTAATATATCGGGATCGGACATTTGCGCTAAAATTCCATGAGAAAAAAATTAATAGTATCGTTCTAAATTACTGAAATTTCAAGTATCTTAATTGATAACTGACAAGACGACAAATGTGTCACCTGATTATATGATAACCTGAGTTTTTGTGTTACAAAAATATATTGTTAATATTACGTAAGTACTTAATTTTCATTCGTATAATCTACAATACCTTATAGTGATAATAGTTAATTTTACAAAAACAATTACGTTTAATAAAAAAAATTATAGAGATTTTTACTTTACAGAATATATAATATTATACATAGGTACTATAAGTTATTGACGATTTTAAATATTTTGATGTATTCATAAATTATTAGCATTATGGTACAAATTATATAGTTTATTTTTATTTTTGATGCTCATGTCATATAACCACCGCAGGGTGTTTGTCGTTGTTGTCACCCTTGGTACACACACCCGCTCAACTAACTCTGATTTACTAGCATCGTGTGCATATATTTTTCAATTTACTTAACTGTATTTGAATACTCGACACCCGACGGATAAACTACAGGTAGTCAAATTTAACTTTAAAAATGTATTTATATAAATATAAAGTGTAAATAACGACATAACATAGATAGTTTAGTTTTCTCGTTAGGAGTTCTAATAAACATATATGCTCCCCGGCTTCTGTGAATTATGGCCACCAATAAGTAATAATCAACCAAAATAATAGCCAGAAGAAAAATTATTGACGGCGACAAATATGTTTAGCGAAACATTGAATTTATTATAATCTCGCTGCGAACGGCAGTGCATTTTATTATAGTTTTACCGTTGCCGTCACCGATAACCGGTTCTCAGCTGCCACTTTTACGGAAGGATAACAATAATAATAGAAAACTTTTCGACTTTCATCTCGCGGGCACAATAATATACAACACCGCGTTATAAATATTATCGTGCGATGTACTAACATAGAACGTATTCAAATTTATTTTGAACACTTTTCGTTTTGCTGTATGATATTATTACATTACGATGCGCACGTATACATAATTATATAATATCAATCACATACATTATGAATTTCTCGCACAATTGTATGCTATATAAAAGCTATATTGGGTATTATTCCATATTTATATTACTCGATGCTTATCATTTTGCACATGAATGTCTTCGAGTGATGATCATCAAACTATTAACTGTTCGTTCAGGTTTATTAGTAAACTGTGTGTACCTATGTATATTATAAGTACCTACATTTCGTGATAATAATACGTGCACTTCGCCAGTAGAGTTTATCTGGAGAAGCAGTTTTTTTAAGAAGTCTGCGACGCACATAGTTAATATATTTGAAAAATCAAACTCAATTAAATCATTGTTATACCTTAGACATATTTGATCTCTATTCTCTTTATTATTCATCGAAATGTACGATAGTTGATAATCAATTTATTGATATGTATTACGATAATTATATATATCTATATACGGCCATATACTATATTATAGTCAATAAATTCATAGCAACTATTAACTAATAAAACATCAAAGCTATTACAAATTTTGTGAACTTTTTAAAATATATAAGATATTTCTGATTGTGATAGAACATTATAGATCGAATAAAATCGGCAGGTACCTATATAATATATCTATGCTTTTTATAACGAGCAAACTTTTCTCATTATAAAGATTTCGTTATAGAATATTTTATGTAGTAGACAATCTTTATAGTTTATCCGTAGGTATATTGGTTATATAAAATATGTGTTTTCTTTTCTGCGCTTAAAAAAGAATATACTTCGATTGATATGTACAAATGAATGACATTGAGGTGTTCGATATTCAACTATTAGATCCATTGCTGCAAGGTTATTATGATGCTCGCTGCTCGAGTACGAAATAATGAAATAACCTATGTATAATATTATATTATTATATAATATCGGCAGTGCGCAGGTGTCGTGTCGTTTCGGCTAAATATTAGATTATTTTAATGTGTACCTACTATCTACTAAAAAAACCTCATTGCCTATCATAATTATATCATTATATAATTGAAGTACGTATATTATGTGCATTGCTCACGTAAATTATAACCTATACCAACAGTGGTCCGGCACACACGACGGACGAATTATCGGTAGCTCGTGCACCGGGAATCCGCAGAGCCGCGCGCGCGATACACGTCATTAATATAGGAGTCGATTATACACACGCACACGAACATACCTAATATATATAATATACGTTAGGTACTCGAAGTATTATTAATAATAATATTATATTATCATCATCGTCGTCGGTCGTCACTGATTTCGTGTCGTTTACGTCTTGTAGCATGTACGGACTAATTAAGGCGTGTGTTACCGGCTAATTTTTTTTTTCTTTTTTTTAGACTGAAGCGATAAATCTTTTATTTCAATCATTCTTTGAGCTTTTTTTCAACATTGTATATTATCTACGAAGTGCGCCCGTATAGGTATAATAATGTAGGCGAGAAATTTACGATCGGTGTCGTTACTGTTACTGTTATTATTATTATTATTATTTTAACTCTTATTGGAATCGTGACCGAATTTCGAGTTAAGATTTAGCATACAATTTCTCCGGGCTCACCGCGAGAGATTAAAGTAGGGAGAGAAGGAGGAGGCCGATTTTTAACAACTTCTTATCGATCTAAATGTATTTGTCGGACTCATAATCGTTTGGTGGGGGTAATCGATATCGAACATAATATATAGGTATTAGGTATATATAATATATTTAAACCGAGCAACTATAATCGATCCAGAAATCATAGTTACAATAAAACGATAGAAATCTCCTCCAAATCGTTTTTACAACACGCATTTTTGATAATTATTATTGATTTTCTATTTGGAAACTACATCAGCAATGTCGGTACTCTGCGATTTGCGTATAAATATAGGCATACTTATTGTAATATAGTTTATGCGTTGTTCTTACTTCTTACGGTACTTGTATTATATATAAATATGATATATTATAATTCGATCAAGTGCATATAATAATTTGCCTTCGTATCGCAAGGTTAGGTTAGCCTGACTACTGCACGGCGTTTAGTCACTGTCAAAGCGATAATATTATTGATCTACATCAGAGCATGTGTGTGTGTGTGTGTGAATGTCAGAGCACGCGAGCCGTGGGATTTGCATTTTTATCGTCCGATCGACGAAGTAAACAATGACATCAGCGATAATAATAAACAGATCGATCAAACGGTTTTCTATGTGTACTTATAATACCTACCATTCTATATCAATATATTATATTATAATGCGCCCGCGCGTTTTGCATCATCCGTTGATGGAATCTCGCGGTGCTTACCTATATAATATTATTTATTTATTTAAAACAATTTAACAAACGTCGATGGATGCGAAACAAACTATTGGTTTGCTGTATATTCTATTCATTTAGGTACCCAGGAGAGATAACGTATTCTCATTATATCTAATAAATAATCCCGCGAATAATAAATTATTTTTTATAATATATATGCTACAGTGAAACTTCCAGTAAATATTATTAAAAACACTCGATATTTACGTTAGACTCCTCAATACTATTTAGTTTTATTCCTACGAGACAATATATTATAAAATTGATTTAATATGCGGAATCGGGACTAATATTTACAATAACAGAATAACAGTAAATAATAATGATAATAATAATATTAATTATTATTATTAGTATTATAATATACCTATCTTTGGACGGTCTCCAACAAATAAGGTCCTTGCTGCCGACACGACGGTATATAAGGTAGATATATAGGTACGTATTATACAATCTTTTTACAGGTGTGTACGGTATGCATTTGACGAATGACTTGAACGCGCGCACTGTATACATGTTTACAGTACCTATATGCCGGATTTATCGGATGAATCGCGCGATTTGTCCTATGTCAGTATACGCGAAATGGATATTGCAGGTACTTTACGCGAAACTGTTTTAACTTTATATTGATCTGCAGCGAGTATATTTATATAGTACTACGGATTAACACATAGACATCTTTGAACGAATGACTATTATATTCTAAATATCATTCGCGTCTTACACACCACACGATGATAATATATTAAGTCGTACATAATTTATCATTTATTTACATACGCTCGCGATATATATGCATGCGGGAAAAATGCATATTGTAACGTACGACACGCGTTCGAATTTTATCTTCAAATCGAATCTTATTATACGTTATAACTTATTCTAATAAGCGTGGTTGACATTAGAGTAAAATATATTATTTTTTCTTGGAAATTCATGAGGTTTTTATTATTTTTTGCTGATTGTAATACTATATTTTCAATAATTTATAGAAGGAATACGATTTTGGAATAAGATGGTACCTAAACCTATTCCTATGTAATATTAGTTAACATGTTTAATAATATTTTATTTTGGTTTGATATGATAATACAATGCAATAGGCATATGCCATTATATACATTTTATAAAATATATGATTTAGACATTTCTAATATATAATTACGTAATACGTTACATAAAAACTATTTAATTAAAATTGAAGATTAGGTATAGACTAAATACTGAACAACAAAACAAAACTTAGCGGAAAAGCGTTTTATTGCTATTTTGAAGATATTACAAGTAAGTACCTACGATTGCAATTTTAGATGCTGTTTTTATATTCTTTCGTTGTTTTGACGAGATAATATATCTATCTATAAAGGTTATCACGTTTTGAGGAAATTTATGCAATTATCGTATGGAAGGAATACTAACTAAATATCGATCTATACAAAAATTACGATAATATTACGTTCACGGGTAATAGGTATTTAGATTGGGAAAATAATCTATATACATATAGGAGACCACCCCGATTCACTCATCAACGCCTAGATCAAACCGCTGGGTATAGAGACTTCATATTTTGTACAGAAGTTCCTTAAGCAATGTAGAGGCGCAGTAAGAAAGGATTTTTCAAAATTCGCATTTTAAAGGGTTGCTCAAACGGGAATTTTGTGATTTACGATAAAATTTTTGTTTATAAATGGTTGCTATAACAACCTGATTATTTAAATAATTAGTAGATTTGATTTCTATTATGGATTATATTCGAAGATTCTACGATCGTATCAACTGTCATAGTAAGTTTAATGCTTGATATTACATTATTAAATCGATAGTTACCTTGAGCAATAATCGACATTGTTATTTTTCTCGTCTATACTTAATTAAGAATACATCAAAGAACTTTCAAGATCGTCTTGACCGTCCTGCAGGATCGTACAAGATCGATAACATCGGTGACTATCCGTGCGAATATAATCCCAAAGTGCACGGACCGTACAATCCGGCCCGTTTTTACGGCACACCCGACACGTCGTTTTCGCAACTGAAACTCTGTGAGGTTACCGATTGGGTGAAGCGCCGCAATAAATCACCAAAATCAATAGTTGGGTTATTTTCTCGTGCTTATTGGAGATGGTCACACCAATATGTAGGTACAACCGAAACGTTCAACAGCAGCAGATGAACTATGGAAAAATTATTCGTGAACGCCATTACAAATACCACTGATACCGGCTGATACCGCCGGAAAATAATTTGTTTTATGGGTGTTTTAAATCCTCATTTTTATTATTACTTTAGTTCATGATGAATTAAAATATTCTTACTATAAATAAAATAAAAGTATTTGTGTAAGATTTTGTGTTTGTACTTAAAACAAAGTTCTTTGAATAAATAAAAAAATATGATGATTATTATAATAATATTCTCTAAACATTTTATAGTCTTATATTATATAAAAGTATATTTGAATTGGAATAAATTAAAAGGGGTATGTATCATATAGGTATGCAAAAGTGTAAAATAAGGTGAGAGTTCTAGGATTAAAATAAAATTGTAGAATTTAAAATATTTTTTTTATTAAATTAATGCAATTATCGTATGGAAGGAATACTAACTCGATCTATACAAAAATTACGATAATATTACGTTCACGGGTAGTAGGTATTTAGATTGGAAAAATAATTTAATATATAATAATGTTTGTACAATTTTTGTCGATCCTACCTCCATAAAATTGTTCATGTCATACTGGCACACCGCCAGCTTCGTTGCTGCGTGCGACACTTTTTACGCACTTTATGCGAAACCGGAAGAAAACCCACGATGGGATTACAGCGTATTACGTCGGCTAAACGCCGTGCTCGCGCAAACGCCACGGCGCTCACCGATGCAACCGATTCGCGCACTTTACACACGGTATCGTACACCGATCGATGGCGAAACGATTATTCGAACACTTTTACCATTAATAATATTATATTTTATAGAACGCGCTGGACGTTTTCACGAACACAGAACTGGTGGTTGTGTATCACCACAATGATAGAGATGATAAATAGACGACGATGTATCTATCGAAAAGAAACGGAGACGAACAAAATTTAGATCGTGACCAAACGACAACTCTCAAACGAAACGTGAACGACAATAATAATTTTAATAGCAACAATTCTAAATCGCAATGACACACGACAACGATTTATTATACGTTAATAATAATGATATTAGACGCGAAGACGACGAAGGCGGCAGGACACTATTACGATATTATATTTCTTGGTGTCTGGCGCGAGTGTGCTCGTATCCGGCGGGCCGCGTGACGACTGCCAGTGGATAAAGCAGTGCGTGCGTGCTAGCTACCTAAACAGGAGCGCAGCGGCGGCGTCGTCGATGCGCGCGGAACAACCGTTGTTGCTGGGCAGGCCTCGGTCGCGTTGGTGGGGCCTCGGGTCCACCTAGCGCGTATCCGGGGTCCCACCTTCCGGGCCTGGCAAAAAATCAACCGCGCACGCGCGCCGTATACAACTTTATTTTTAAAATTATTATTGTTGTTGTTCATTATTATAAATGTGACAAAAATTTCAATATTATATTAGAATACCTATACCTATATTTTGTTAGTACTATATATTAAAATATAAGGCTAATATTTCAAATAGCATTAAAAATAGTCAAACCGTGTATATGAACGTGGCTAAAAATGCACTTAAATTAGAATATGGCTAAGAAAAATTGTTTAACTATATTAATTTTTAAATTAAAAAATTAACAAAAATATTGCACTTAAAAATAAAAAGCGTGAAATTTGCATAAAAAATTATAACAGCATAATTAATACCTACAACTGTGATAAGAAATTCTCTTGAAAAATATGTAGGTATCTTCTAAAACTAAAACTAAATATTATTATTTTAATGAAATCATTGCTGCACATATCCATCTAAATAAAATGTTGCGTGAAAGCGTTATTCTAGGGATCATATACTAAACTAAAAAATCTTATGGTAATCGTATGAACAATTGGAGCAGATCTGTCATTGGCGAACTTATAAAAATGGAAAATTAATCACTATAATATCTCATAATATTTTAATCAGATAAAAACATATTTTTTCAATTTAAAAATAAATGTTTTTATAAAAGATATGTATTAATGAATTCCAATTAAATAAATAAAAGACAATAATTAACTAAAATTTCAATAAATAATAAGTTTAGTTTTTAAAATTGATGCGTTACGTCAAAAGTATTACGATAACCACATAAGCATAATGTTAAAAATTAAGTCATCGACATTTAATATTGATGCTGAATCAAATATTATACTACATATTGCTATATCCATATAATATTATAAATTATAATATATAGGAATATGATATCAAGTACGCGTGAATTTATAGTTGAATGGTTCAGATTGTTTTTGAATTTGATAACATATAATATTTTAAAGTGAACGATTATAATATCATAAAAATTAGAATAACATATTGATCATCTGCAGGTAACTCGATTTTATTCATTGAACAAATAAAAACGTATTTGTATTATATTGAACTTATACGTATCGATGGCTTTTGAAGTAGGATTATTTTTTTAAGTATAAGTACCAGTTATTATAGAAATTTAAGATATTTGACATTCCGTGTACCTATCGATTTCGACGTTATTTTTTTTTTCGTACCCAGTATAATAATCTTTAAAAATTCATGTTATTCTTCGCGTTTTCACAATTGATTGAATTGTAATGTGACGCCTTTTAATAGAAAATAACAATATAAAACAGGTTTTTGATGTCAGTCCAAAAACATTGCAACATTGGTTAACATTATACCACCGTCAGCATCTCGTTAAAAGTCGGTCTTTTTTATATTATTTCTCCGCAGCACTCTTGTATTATATATAGATATTTATTTTAAAAAAGTATTAATTTTCAATGACTATCAGTATCTTATATAATATTATTATTTTTAAAAAGAGGTGAATAGGTATTAGGTACCTATTTATTTTTTACTATTTTTCAACGGAAATTCGATAAAATGTATATAATTTAATTATTGTATAAGACAAGACTATGTATTATATACCTATTATAAACGTAAATTACAAATTCATAGTTCTCAATGTACACAAAAATGCAAGGTGTCTACATTCAAAATGGTTTTAATTATATAATATAATATGTGTCAATGTGTCTTATATATAAACAAATTAAACATAATTAATAAAAATTAAAAATAAATATGTCTACAACTTATAATGAAAGCTCGATAGAAATAAAATAAAAAATCAACAAACGTAGAAATTTGATTGAATAGGAATTTTACACATTCTCATGGAATAAATCTAAAATTTATTATGTTGAAAAAACAATTTACCAACAATAAAATATGTTTAATGCTGTGCTAAATGTATAGGTGTACTCGTTTTTTATACATTAATAGTCTATTATAGGTATACATCCTATATATACCTAGCAGTATATAAACATACCATTAATCAGCAATGTAGCTTTATTTCTTTAACAAATTTGATGAGTACCATATACCTACACCTTAAGTGGTTATTTTAGTTTCATGAATTAGCGCTAAATTGTAAATTAAAACAGACATTTGGGTGGTGTTAAAAGGAGTAACGGTAGGTCGACAGTTATATACCGTAAATTAAATTATACCGTTAAAAAAAGGAATACAATTTTTGATTATTGTAAATTCGTAATACACGAGTGGCTATTCTCAAATTGACCAACTTGATTCTAATAACCTATATATTTCTAATCAATTTTAAAACCATATTATTTTCATTATCTTACTAGCTGTAGATAAAAAGTTTAACACAGGTTTGATATATAGGTATATCAGTGGCGCAACCAGGATTTATTCAAGGGGGGGGTCCAGGAAAATTTTTTATTTATTATATATTGTTTTTCTGTTTTCTTCCTGAGTATATACTATATACATTATACATTATAAATACATTTCATTTTTTGATAAATACAATTACCTATATTATTTAATACACATATTATTTACATTTTTAAATTATATTTACAATGAAAGTATTTCAATTAATTATTATTATTATTATTATGCCAATTAATTATGGTAAAGTCATTATTTATTACCTATTATTATCTATAGTGTAAAATCTAAGCGCCGGTTTTCTTCAGATAATATATTTATAACTTCTTCCACTGTTACTGGGACTTCTCGGTGAATATTAAGATTAGCCAAACCATTCAACCTATTTTCAGAATTAGTGTTTCTTAAATAGTTTTTAATTCTCTTGAGTGATGAGAATGTTCGTTCCGCTTCACACGATGTAACAGGTAGAACAACAAGGATGTGCAATAAGGTATATACATTTTTATAAAAATCAGGATTACATTTTGATAGTGCGTCTAATGCACTCGTGGGTTTAATATTATTTTCTCTTAAAAACCTATGCCATAATTAATTTCTATAACTACTTTATCATAGCATTCGATATCATTTTGATAAAAATGTACAAGTTGCTGAAGATCAGTTTTAATATTATAATCAATTAACGCTTGAAACCCAGATATTATTTCTCTGTGATTATTAAATCGGTCGTTTAACTGTTCAATAATAGACTCAATGAATGGAATAAAAATGCTTACTCTATAATATTCTTCAGGTGTGTTCATCATTATATTGCATCGGTGTTTTTGTCTTTTGGCAAGTCTTGGAATTAAAATATTAATATGGTTAATGGCTTCGCATAAATCAATATTTTGCTTCTGTAAGTAAATACTAAGAGGCTTGGTATATTTGAACATTTTATTAATTATAGCCAGACTAATATTAAATTCAGAAGCCTGTAAAGCTAAAAGTAGTTGATTAGCTTTCGTGGCCGTATCCTTATCGGACCACGTGATCATTTCTTCTAAGCTACTCAAAATAACAGGTAAAAAATCATAAAATATTTCCACCGAATTATGTCGTTCCACCCATCGCGTTGGACAAAGGCGTTTCAGTTTTAGTTTTTTTGATTGACACCCATCATCTTTCAACTTTTCTTCTTCTTTAAATAAATTCAATTTTTCACTGAAAACTATTTGTCTTTTTGGAGTGTTTAAAAATAAATATCCACTTTCAATTGTACCCATGGTATTTCTTATTTCAGGTATATTACAAGAATACGATATTGATAAGTTTAAGTTGTGAGAACTACAGTGTATATAAAGTGCTGTAGGATATTCTTTTTTAACCAGTACGGCAACGCCATTCATTTTACCACTCATAACAGCAGCGCCATCGTATCCCTGGCCCCGCAAATTATTTACTTCAATATTCATATTTTTAATTCTTCCACTATAATATTTGCTAAATTCCTACCATTAACTTCATAAATAGGTACAAATTTTAAGAAGTCTTCGTGCATTTTCCCATCATCAGAATTATAATACCTGGCACACAAAGATAATTGTTCAATACCAGAGATATCGGCAGTTTCGTCGGCAATAATAGAAAAATACTTACAATCATTGATTTTTTTAGCTACTTTTTGTGTAATTATTTTAAAACAAGCATCGACTATCTGGTTCTGTATCTTCCAACTTATGTACTGCGCGTTTTTTTTACAATTTTCCCGCAATAAAACATGAGTATTGTCTCCCGAAACTTGAGTTGCATTTAAATAAAATCGAAGTAAAGCACGAAAATTGCCATCATTTTCACTTGGTTCAGTTAATTTTAATGGACCACAATCTTGGTGGCCTCTTAAGGCAATTCCCTGACGACCACAGAGTATAACTGATTGAATTACAGGGCTAATAATTTTCCTATTATCGTCTTTTTGTTTTTTTGCTACTTTATTAATTTGGTCATACACAGAAGACTCTTCCCCTGAAATTACCGCAGACAAATGTTGAAAATTTAAAACACAATTAATATGATAATTACTAGCTTCGTGCGATTTAAGCTTTTGAATTGCGTGTTTCCAATTTTTTAATGGTTGAGTGCAAAGCTGCCCAAGCGATTGGCCTCCTTTCCCACCTTGTTTGACGCAAAACAATACACAATATTTGCAATAAATGCCATCATCTAAACCACTATATGCAATCCACTCCATTTATCAAACCACGACATTTGAAATTTTAAATTTTTACTACCATAAAGCGTAATAGGAAAATCATAATTTTTACCTGGCGTCCAAATTGTATTTAATGCTTCCGTTTTTTCGGTTTTCGTCAATTTTTATCAATGAATAGTTTTATATCAAATATACTAGAATTTTTAGGCACCGGAGTACTCAAAATAACATTTTGTTCGTCTTTGTCTGGAACTTGTGTTAAATTTGAAACCGAAACATCTCTATTATTTGTTACATTAGAACTATTCTTTACACACCTCACTTTTGATACAAAATAGTCATTTATACTTCGTTTCATGGCTGAACTAATATAATATTTTTAACGTTAACTTTAAATACGAATATAGAAAATTATAAGCACAAGTATCCACTATACACACAACATTTATGGAAAAAAATTAGTATTGTAGTAGCAAATATCGCAGACTGTACAGACTATACATCACTACACTCAACACTGCCCGTTTTATCGCTGATATTTATATATTATTGGTCAGTCAGTAAAACTCATAGAAAAACCCACGGATTAAGATATACGACATACGTATCACGTATATGATGAACATATATTTTATCTTACATTGTCGTTGCAACTATATACGTATATTAATATTATGATATCATAGGTTATTGACAATCGTTGATTTTATCTATACATCAGATTCTTTGTGTTATTAACAATATACCAACTCTAACAATAATTATAATCAATAAATTTTGATGAAACTTCTGGGTAACTTTAAAAATATAAAATATAAAAAAATACTATGGCATGAGCCAAGGGGGGGGTCCGGACCCGGGGTCCACCCCCCTGGGTTCGCCACTGAGGTATATTATATTAACTACACATAAGAAAAATAGTATAACTTTATATATGATGTTTATGATGTATATGCATTATTTACAAGCATATATTCATTGATATGATAAACACGAATTTAAATTGAATTTAAGTTTAAGATAAATGACAAAAAAAATTTTAAAGTAACAGTTTATTAATTATAAATTAAATATAGTATGACTACGTTGTATGTAGTATATTTTACTAGGTATAAGGTAAGTAGTAAGTAAATAAATTCATAATTTTTGATGCACCATTGAAGCATATTTATGATTAAAATTTACATAATCTTAAAACATTTAATCTACTTTAAATGATTTATAAATGGAATGCTTTATTTAAATAAAGTTGTTCATAATGTTTATTACAAACCACAAAATATCATATTAAACTATTTATAGTTTATTTATTTTAATGCAGACTTTATTTTTCAGATTAAGTATATTTATATATACAATTACACCATTATACTTGTTAATTTGATTTCTAAGAATTCGATTCAAAATGTGATTATGTAAATGATCAAATATTTTGGACCGAAACAGCTTTTTTGAAATTAAAATCAAAATATATTTGCACGTATTAGCTTAGGTTATATATTATTTTAGAATGTTCTGGTGTATAGGAAAACTGTGCAGTACATTGGTGCACGCGGGCGGTAATGTGATACAATTTATATTAGTTGCTATATAATATTATAGTTGCCTCGATAGAAAAGGTTAACATATTCATGAATTCACTATTTGTAAATATTCAAACCGTTGAGAAGTAACTGCACGTATTATTGCTCAATGTTAATCATTTATTATGTTTATGTAGGTATTATATTATTACGGTAAGGTAATAATAATATAAATGATAATAATTATTAATTTTTTTTTTTTTTTAATAATTACTTTATACCTAATGTGCACATGATTAGATTTCACATGAAGCGAGAGACATAAATACATAATAAGGGAAATTTAACATTATAGCGAATGTAATATTATAAATAATCGAAAGCGTTATTGTTATACGAGTATATATTATAAATTTTGTAATTTATCAGTCGATTTGGCATTGTAGTTATTGTCTTAGAATGTTAAACTTAAATAAATATATTACCACCTATATAAGTTATATTGACAATGCGATTAATGTAAATTCCTATATAATATGAAGTATAATATTGATTAATCCCAGGCATTTTTATACTCTGCTATGCCACATATATAGATTTTGAGTAACACTAATATAAGTCACAACTTTATACTAATTGTCAACTCTAAAATATATTTTCGAACTGTTATCAAAACCTTTGGATTTATGCATTTTTTTTATAAATCATCCCCCGAAGAATGAGTGATTATTATCGACGTTTTATTGTCATATTTCGACTGGAAATTATAAAATAATAATTGTTATAATATAGTTACGCGTGATAAAATATCTGTACACCCGTTCGTAATTTTATTTATTTATTTTTTGTCGTCGAACGAATCCGCTACATTTACCGATTTCAGAGATAATATATATAAAAAAGAACGCGACCTTTATTATATTTTCGTCGTGCTTTTTCCACCGTCTACGAACAAGAAAACAATATTTATGTACTTGCGAAGAAAAGAAAAACACATCGATGTAGGTGCTTGCATTTATACCTATACTGCAGCCATCGCGTTCGCCGCCGTTGCGGGGTTAAACGTGAAGAATTTTCGATAAGAATCATAATATAATAATAATAATAATATATGGACGTGCGTTATAACTTATAATATTCACTATACGCCGACAGACTGTTTTGTGTTGTGCATGATAGCTACAGCGGTGTTTTTCTTTATTATTATTTTTTCTATTGTAAAAACGGTGCGCCGCCATCGTTGGTCAACGCCTTTGGTCTATTGTCATTATATACATTATATTATTATTATTATTATTATTTGGCGTTTTTCGTCGTCGGATCATTATACTCTCTTGCGGGCTCGCATCGTTGTCGTCGTCACTACCGCCGTGTGCGTATCAAATGGCGCCCGATGTTAATTAGCGGATTAAAGAAACGGTAGCAGCTATCCCGTGGTTCAAAAACAATGACGCTCTACACGTTGGTAATAACGCGGGCCAAAACGTACGGAAAAAAGCTGACTGCGCGTGCCGGAGGTGGTAAAAATTCGATTTGGACGGCGGACGAGCGCTCGAGATAAAAAAATAAAAAAAATAAAAAAAAAAACAAAACAAAACAAACACCGCCACCGTCGCCACGGTCTGGATAGACGTCTATTCAACGGCGGCAGTGGTGGCGGCGGCGGTGGCCGTGGCGGCTCGACGAATAATGACGACGACGACGACGCGAGCGGTAATACAATAGCCCGAGACGCGCTGCGGAGATCGCGCGGGCTCCTGTGCGACGAAAATCAATTGAAACAATGGTCGTATAGGAAACGTATTATGTATATGATAATCATAATAATAGTAATAATAATAATAATAATAATAATGATAATAATAATAAATAACAATAATGCGCTCGTCAGTGTGTGCGTGTGTATTGTGAGGGCGGCTGTGTGAAAATATTTATTACCGATCCATATAATAATAATAATAATATATAGATTGATGGCGACAAAAGACTAATATATAATATTATGTTGAGTACGGGTAAAATAAATAATAACGCATAAGTTACTCATTACTCTAATGAGTCTAATGACGCTACATATACTGTATATTATTATCTATATTATATACTCAACCTACTAATTATCATAGTAATATGTCATATTTCAATTTTAACGTTTTAAACTCCTATGTAATATATTAATACCTATATGTATATTATATAGTCCTCGAAAAAAATATTATTTTTTTATAGTTATACGAATATTATATTTTATAAAATACATTTTTAAATAGTCAAATATTATTAAATGCTTAATGTATTGGAAACCGTTTAAAATATTATTACATTTTAGACCAATTACCTACATTAAATCTAGCGTACAAGCTATAATATTCATAATTTAATTTGATATAAAATCTCCTAAGATAATAACTTTGTAACCATGTTTCCAGACTTTTGTCTGCTCTACAATTTGTATTATTCAACGAGTGACTTAATTCGTTTACATTTTAAAAGTAACTTATTACCTAACATTGAATTATTTATGGTGTTTAATTATATCTACGCACGTTTTACTAACAGCTTGAATGTCTAAATACTATCTAAATACAGTTTATTTATTATATTATTTTATCAATAATAATGGATACCGACTTCAAATTCTCAGTGGCTGCAATATCATCGTATTGTTTTGACGCAGACTTATTACAACTATCGCGGTCCATAAGAAGGATCGACGGGGGAGGGGAAAAATTCCTTAATCGGAACACCACTTATCCTCCACGAGTATGCGTGTACAATGATAACGTCGTTATTCCATACCACAAATCTCGAAGATGAGTGTTTACGATTTTCTTCAAGCCATATCATGTCATATTACGAACCAATATTATATTTATAGATAGGTATACTTGAATTTTTTAAGACAAAACATCTTGATCTCGCAAAGTCTAAACGGTTTTGTCACAATAATTTTATTGGAAACGGTATTATTTTTTTTGTCTACATAGAAATGAATTAATTAATTTTTCTTTTTGGACTAAAGTACTAGTAAGAAAATTAATCGCGTATAGTATAGCAACGATTCCTTTTGACGCGATGAATATATTTCAATGGAAAGTCGGTTCGTTCCGATTCACTATTGTTATCTGATTGAATTTAATTAAAAAACGTAATCTTAAACTTTATTGTTATACTACCATTTATACTACCTGTCCGACTTACGCGCACGCATTATTAACACCGAACTACGAGTACCTATAACCACGATGAATAAATAATATAATGTAGTATTCATTATGCTTGTAGTATTGAAGTAGGTATAACAGAAAACTCGAAAACCATAAACAGGTCTGCGGCCTAATGCTGTTTAATCGAAATTTGTATTTTAATTAAAAACACTATATTTAAGCGGTTTCCGGGGTAGTGTAGAATGCGTGACTCGCGTTTATTTTTATATCGCAGCATTATATTATAACATTGCACCACGTAACAAAATTGTGCTCAGAATTAAAGTGGAATATAACAATAGTACATATACCTATAGTAGCGGATTTGAATACTGTTATCAACTGTGCATACTGCATATAGTGTATTATAGTAAGCGAGGTTATATTATAATCAAACATAGACGATCACGCGGTGTGAAAGAAGATTAAAGTCACGCGGGAGTGTATAGTTATAAACGGAACTCGCGGTTTTTTTGGAAGTAATTCTAAACGCAATCGGTTCGCCGACTCAGGCCGGTGGAGAAAGGTCAACACATTTGTTGATCATCAACGGTTATCGATCTCCGGCTAGCCCGAAAATCGTCGTCGAGCGCCTATACAGATGACGTGATGCTGCGGCTTTGTCGGCTGGACGCGGGTACGGTGGGCGGGTTATTTTTCGAGCCGGTTATAAAACTTATATATATATATATATATATACCTATTACATATACATGTGTACAGTGTACGTATATATAATACGCGTACGTAGGTATACTCGCGCACATAGATTTACACACTTATACATACATATACACACGCGCACGCGCTCGTGCACACATATTATAATGTATACACATATCTGTATATGTATATATATATATATATATGTTGTAAATAGTAAAACTCGCGCATGTGAGTGTACGTTTGAGCGTATATGTGTTTGTGTGCGTACAGAGTGGTCTGGAATGTTGTCCTAAGGCGAACCCAGAGGCCAGGCCCCCGAAGCGTAAGCGTATATATACATTTATGTACATACGTACATACATAAATATACATACAGGTGGTATCTTCGAACGGGGTCACCGGAGTCAGGATTCAACGGCAAGAGAGAGAGAGAAAGAAAAAGAGTATGGTAAGAAAAACGAAAAGAAAAAATACGCGCTCGCCGGTAGTCCATTTTGAGAGAAATCGACGAAAAAAAAGCAACGTTTATTATAAGATGTTAACGCGCGCGTTAAATGTGGATTACATTTTAATATTTAAGCAAAAATCTGGTTCACATTCCTCGAATAAACCGGTATTTAATGAATCTGAATAATAATTGCGGACGACGAAGGCAATCTTAACGAGAGTAGCGGCAGTTCTTGTGTTTATATTATTATCATAAATTTTTTTTAAATACTAAATTACATTTTAATATTACGTCGGGTGTAAGATTTGGAATTGATTAACTTTAATATATTGACCGTGTAAAATAAACGACACACCACACACGATACGAGTGGAAAAGAATTAAAGAAAGTCTTCAAGACCACCGAAATAAGGGATTGTTTTGACAAATAAAATATGACTGGAATCTATCTATATGTATGTACAGCTTTATTTTAATCATCAGGCAGGTTTACGCGATACATTATTATAATATGTGCATAATATATTATGTATACAGCAAGTTGAACAAATTTGGATCGTGATTAAGGATAAGAATAGAAATAAATTTAAAAATGTATATTCACGCGAGTCGATAGTGTTTCTTTTATACAAACGAATGCTACTAACTTCAGAAATAGATGATACTGAATAAAAGATTAAAAACAGTTGTACCTTCACATACGTCATACACATATACAAAGGCTGTACATTGTACAATACAAAAATACTAGTTATAAGAACCGTGGTAACATATTTCGGAATATAAATATATATATAGTATATACAATATGATTCTAATATATAATTACGAGTGATCACATGAGCTTTATGTAATGGTTATCGTATTGTACAGTTGTGCATTATGTCTTCAAGACTTGAAGTTTTATATAATGAAGTACGTGAGATTGTTAAAATAAGTTAACTTCGACATGAACAACCATCGATTTTGAGTCAGCGATGATGTTCCGTTAATAACATTATAATACTCCCCATGAAGCTATATCAATTTCATAATACTACGCGTCTGTTGTAAACTAAACTAACGTAATAATTTTAAATAAATACGTTCAATATTACAACACGACTTCTGTTCATTATTTATACATAGGTGATAGGTAATGTATATACATCATATTATCAATAACGGATTTACAATATAGGTATTCTTTATCACTTTTGAAGATTTATATAATCAATATAATTAAATCAGATGTGGGTAAGATAAAGATAGTATTACATGGAATAATAAAAATTCTTTGTCGTTTGGATATAAGTATGTAAATGAATAAATGCATGTAAATATGACGCAAGATGCCAAGATAATATTGTTTTTTGTTATAATCCATCAGGTTAAAGTAACAATTAAAAATCATCTAGAGAAGGGTAAAATAACATAAAAATATTTTCTCCTTTTATTGACAGTTATTATTTACTATAATTGGAAGTATGACGTATTAACGTGTCAATCATGAAAATGAAACTGATAACCAAATTGTTCTTGTTTTTTAATGGCTTTTGTAAACTTATGGGATGATTTCGTAACACTTTAATATTATATGATAAATACTTTTAACAACTTAATAGTAAATATATAGCTACGAGACCAATACGTCTATACTCATTTAATAATTCCACGCACATAAGTTCACACTGATAATGTTAAGCCAACGTATATAGAACCAGTAGGTATACTCGTATACATTGTAATGTAAGAACAAGCAGCAGGCAGCGAAACAAGGAGCCATTATTGTACTACTGCAGTAACAATTGGTTAATGTGGTCGTTTTTCACATTCTTAAGATTCTATCGTGTGCTTTCGGATTTCCTTGATGTCCTCGTCGTTCGAGACAGACGCCAAAGATTCCGCTCTGCTATTTTCCCCTAATCGAAACATACAAAACTCGAAAAAAAAATTCGCTTACAAGCCAGGCAGTTTTCAAAGAGAGCCGAAAATAGGACAGTCGAATGGATGGAAAAAAAATAACAACAAATGTCGACGAAAATTGTGTGATTTCAAATTCCATGGTGCATGGTCAATGTTCTTAGAATTTCATTTTACCAGGCACCGAGTTAGCAGTTTACTGTTTTACCGTTAGCAGAATCGAACGATAAGGCGAAATCATCATCGTCGGCTGACGTTTTCTTTTCGGGAGACGCATAAAGTCAAAGTCGCGTGCACCATTCGTACTTATATTATTTTGCGCCTATACATAAATCGACGTGTTTCGTTTTAGATTTTCCGCCAATTGCTGCAACTAGCAAGCGCGCGCGCATCAGCGCTTTCTAAATTCCAGATATTCACTCCCACAGTTCACATGGAATGCGTATGTATACGTATAGTTGTCCCATTGCCATATATATATGTGTGTGTGTATGTGTGTAATATAGTATATTATGGTACTTGACGTACTTAGTGCAACATTACTTATATTCTCGTCTTCCTATATACTGTACACGTATATATACATATTATAGTGGTGGCATACGTTAATTATATATACGCGCATCTGAGCTTCGCTACATAATGGAACGTTTCGTCGGTTTAAGAGAGATGACTAGAAATGTCACGATGGAAGTTTTTCAGACCATGGTCGCACAAAAAAGGTCACTTAGGTCAATTTCGCGGTAAAAGGGTCACCGGCGGCAATGGATGATGTGGGAACAAACGTGAGTGCAATTGATTCGATATGGAGAGAAAAATAAAACACGCTAATTTAAAGACCGTACTCATTTTTAAAAAAAATATTGTATTCAATTACATCGTAAATGTGTGCAAGTGCATTGGTGCGCAAACGTTTGGGATGCATACTATAATAAGTTCGTGGCGCGTGCCTATCTAAATGTATACCTAGTGTATAGATACACACTGCAATTCAAATACGTCCCATTATTATTAAACACCCGTTCTTTATGGTTAGGCGAATGGTTTTTATTCAGACGAAATATTTTCATTATTTCAATTATGTACACGATTTTCTTTCCGCGGAAAGAATATGGAAATATGTCAGTAATGTCACCATTGAGTCAAAACAGTTATGAAACAAAATTACCTATAATAAGGATAATATATATAATGTATACACTTTACGATAAACTATAAACGAGTTATTATACTATATAATCATTATAACTTTAAGGTACATCGAACACAATATTACTATCCTGAATTGTAATAAGTACCTACCTATACGTATAGGTACTATGAAAAATTATATAAAGTAAATTGAATTGTTGCAAAATATTCGTGTTATGTGATTTTTAATGCGTTAATATATAATAATAATAGTAATAATTATAATAATAATGAGAAGGTGATACTCAATATAATAAAATTGTAAATGTAGGTGCCTACTACCTAGTACCTACCTATCTATAATATCGATACCATCACAATAAGAATTCTCAAATGTACCTATTGCTTTACTTGCATCAATTGTAATTTTAAAATCACGTTAAAAGAACGTTTCTTGGAAAAAGATTTCACATCATGGATTTGCTAGAATATTTTTTCATGTATTATGTGTAAGAATAGGCATTTTTACATTGTTATTTTGAATGAAACGGAAGTCAGTCTAAGGACAGTATTTTTTCGTTTTTGGGTCTGAGGAGTTTGTGTATCCCTGTTGGATACATTTCATTGTACCCTAATGGTTTTAAACGAGATAAAAAATCGAATGGTTCATATATTAAACCTACCAAAACTGTTTTCTGCAGTTATATATAATGTACATATACAACTCAATATTGGTATTTATTATATAAGCGTTTTTAGGGATATAAATGGGTAGGTATATAAACGAGATTTAAAAAAAAATGGTAAATATTTGTAGATCTTGTATATTGTATATAATATATATAAAATATACGTATATATAATCTGTACGAGATATATAAATAAAGTATTTTTAATACACTGAATACATAATAATATATTTAGTAATTTTTTTTTTTTTAGAAGCAGTACACGTATATTCGATTTCATGTAAATCTAAAAACACTAATTTAATAGACTCTCAAAGAACACATTATTTTGAAGATTTAAAAAAAGCATGCTGAAGTACCGGAGACTGTCTATAAAGTTACATACAGAATTTAACTCGGTAAACCTCAAGACCTTGACAGTCCGTACTTCATTGCCGTTACGATTGCAGAACGGTCATTGATACTCGAACGATGTCGTTTTGATAAATGGCGCTGAATTTAAAACAGGAACTTTCCCCACATGCGCGCACACACACAAGTAGATTTAATGGTTGGACAGCAAAGTCGACGTTGTCAGATGAATATTTGCGCCAACAAACTAACGAGACAGACTTTCTAGAAGGGCGGGGACTTTAAGGACCTAAATTGTCAATTAAAAAAAAAATAAAAGCACTACACAGAAATCATATATATTTTTCTAATTTATAGTATTATTTTTCATGTTTTTCGATAATCACATAGGTATAGTATCGGCAATATACATGCCTATAACCATATGTGTATATACGTACTACGTAGTTATACTGTAAAACCTGCAGTCGATTCGATAATTGAATATTGAAATAACGGAATGACTGTAAACTCTGACCTCGAAGACGACTATCGCATTTATAAGATTTCTAGAAAACCAAACGCAGTCTGCTTTGACACGAAGTATGAATAAGCTGCGGTTTTCAGTTAGATAAGCACAGCGAATTCGTTTCAAACGAGCTTTAACAAAACTTTTACAAACATTATATAACACGCTTATACAAGCGGTTGTACGACATTCATTAATAATGATTTAAAAAAATTTAGCACTGCAATTTGCAGTGTTAATTTAACAATCATATTAATTATAATACGATGATTTACTAAGACGCGTTATAATTTAGTCCCTGTTTAATTTATAAACTAATAAATAATTATTGTAGTCATCTATTAACAAAAGTATTTAAACTGCAGAACAAAAATGATTCGAGTGATATGCGTAAAATCAGCGGCTATTAAAGTCTCTTGAGTTATTTCAAATTTACGTCAGAAATTGGTTATTTAATATTAACCATTAAATACATTATAGATATAATACGCGCAATATTCAGATTATTTATTTATTTATTCGTGCGTTATGATATGTCCAACATAATTTAAGTATAAAACATCGATAATATTTTAAAATAATTGGGGTTGAATACGAGAGATCACTTCCATGCAGTTACCCACTGTACCGGGCAGCATGAAAGAGACTTCTGATTTAGTTGGCATAGCCGAACTTATAATATCTTAATTTTATTTATCTTCCAGTCATATATTAGAAAACGAAAATAGTAAATTATGATAACTATTATTTACGATATTTTTTTTTATTCATTTATTAATATACTATAGTTTATAAGTATTTACTTATCTGCAGATTTTTAATTTTTATTTTAAGACCATGACGATTTCTTTACTTGAATAAAAAATACACATAATATATTTTTTTATCAAGCATCGAATTTGTACCAGATGGTGTGAATTGATCTGAATGCATATAAAAAAAGTAGGTCAGCGCATTTCGATGGTGGACGTTTATCCATCGTCCCTTCGGTCCACGGACAGGATAGTGTAATTTTACTACATAATATGATATTCAATTTGAATGCAATATGATTGTATTCAATAAAAAACGATTCTGAGCGGACGAGGGGATCTTTTTTATTTAATTTTATTCGTTTCTAAGGTGATAAACAAAGCCGTAATTATTTTATACTACATAATCGTGAAGTTGTACATTTTTTTCCTTTAACCGCTTTTATTTCGAGTATCATTTCGAAAATCGAAAAATGACCTCTTTAAAGTATACCAGCTCAAGAAAATTACCTTCCGGAAAATATGCTACACTTGTACTTTCGAGCAAGTTTAGAGGAAGAAAAAATGTTTACAGAATAAAAAAGAAATAAACATCATTGTAAAACCAATACATTCCTCGCTCCTCTCAGAATCTAAAATATTTTTTTAAATATAAATTTTTAAAAATATAAAATGTTGAAAATGAACTAACTAATAACTTGTTTCTACCACAAGGTCCAATGCTAAAACGATAATAATTTATATTTCTCATCGGTAGCTCAAGTGCGACGGCGGAGGTGGCATAGATATCGTGCAAGCGTGCATGCGTCTAGCCTTTCACTGTAGTTCGGAACAGCAGTAATAACGGCAGATCGCGATTTGGTTACGATAAATGAGTATCGAAGAATTCACGCATTTTATAATTTATATACGATTTACTGTCGGAAACAAAAACATACACAATTTTAAAAAACTACCCCGAGATCCTGGTACATTTATTTTAGAGAATGTAATTTAAATTGCTAGAATTGCAAACAAATATATATAAACATACCGATCACTGATCAGACACTATATTGATGAATAAGTGGTTGAGGGAGAAAGAGGAAGGGGATATAATTGAGATAAATTGGAGGGGCAGTACGAGTGATACCTATAAATATATACATATGTGTAAAATACACTCGTTACACGATAATAGATTATCGGAGATCGCGGCAGCAGCGACACGTACCTCATCGTCCGATTGCCTCAGGTCCTCTTCTTCCTGTTCATCCGGTTGGTCGTTCCGGTGCCGGTGCCGCAAGTACACGCTGTTTTCATGGCGCTGCAAATGCAGCGGGGACAGCGACCCTCCGTCTTCGACGATTTCCCGCTTACGCCGTTTCGCGTTATCGTTGTCACTGCAGTTTTCGTTGTTGTTATTATTGTTGTTGATGATGATGACGTCGCCGCCTTGGTTGTCCATCGAACCTTCGTCACCTTCCATGACCAGTATATCTTTGATATTCATAGCGACTTATGACGTCACATTATACTAGCGTCACGTGGCCATCGCCCGAGGTAGAGCTGGTTGTAGATGTACGATATTATACGAGTAGTGGGTGAAGGGGGTAGTTTCTGACAACGTGATCGGATCACGAAGATCGGGTGGTTGTACGTAAATATGATACGAGAAAACGAAAAAAAAAAATAATAATAATAATACAAATAAAAATATACAGAAAAAACTAGAGTGGTCACCGGCGGAAGGCTCGGAGCTATGTGTACGGTTTGGCCCTGAAGCGGTTTTACCTGTCTCCGTCGTATAACCGCAACGGTATATCGATGTGCGTTATATTCGCGTACAACAATCGATAGTCGTAGCGATTTTGTCGGGTAGGTATCATGATTATGCCGTACGCTACTACGCACACGCACGTACGATTTTACCGCAGTAACTTGTATAGTGACGGCCGCGGTGCTATCGATGTTTGTTCGGGTCCAGGTCAAACAGCATCCAACAGGTTTTCGTAGTAGGTACGTATCGTGTCGTAGGCGACGTTTGAGCGCGCGCACACGCACACACACACACTCAAGTACATTCTCTTCCTCCACCCCGGGCGCCGGAACCACACGAGCGCGCGCATACACAGCACATGCGAGACCATTATCGAGTGTGTTTGAGGTGGTCGCAGTACATGCGGCGAGGCCCGAGAGAGATATAGAGACAGAGTGATTGAAAGAGAGGGAAAGATGAGAGACATATACAATATAAGTATTATATTATATGTGTGTGTGTGTGTGTATGCGCTCGCTCACCTGTTCGCCGCCGTTCAGTGGTCGTCAAAACGAACTCGTGGAGACGTATTATATACACGTATAAATATTGTACGTACATGTTATGACCTCACGGAAAGCCAAAACTAGGCCGCCATCGACGCCGCCGCTGCTGCCGCCGGTTACACGCTGTATATTATTTTCCTTGTCCCATTTATCAAATAATAATAATAACAATAAAAGTCTTTTATCGACTCAATACAAAGGATCAGCGATTTGTCCTCATCGAATTTTGCAATAATCTCGTGGATATGTAAGTGAACTCGTACAACGTCGATGGCTATAGCGCTCTTTTGATCTTTACGCCGTCGAGTAGTAGCCATTATTTATATGTATATATCTTATTTAATCGACGACCAATGCGATTTTGTTAACAATTTTCGTGAACACCGTAACAACGTATATATGTATAAGTCACGCGTATTGTTGTATTGGCAGGCATTATGTCACACGGTCGAACATTATATACAATGTTTGCACCATCTAGCGCTGGCGCTACAGCATCAAATTTCATACCTTCGATTGAAATTATTTCGATGTACGTATAGCATTGGATTATATGAAAAAAATAGTGTGGACATCTAGAAGTTATATTTTCACTACGTGCTTTGTAAAAAAAAAAAATCCTATTTCCGATTAACAACAAAACGAAGCAAATTCAATGTATTATACGAATAATAATAACGAAAAACGATGACAGCAGATGATTTAGTGTTTATTTTCAATACTCAAAACATAGGTACCTACATAATTTATATTTATTATTTTAATAATAAGAGTATATACTATATATATTTATTTATAATGATCATACTGGTAGATTATTATTATTATTATTATTATTCTAATCCGTCCATAATAACTGTATAAGTTCTTATAAGACAAATATTTTAAGTTTAGAAAACTCGCTATATTATGTCCAAAGTCTCAACATTTACAAATTGTTTAATAAATATATATTTTGACCAAAATCAGGTGAGTTTTTCTAAAAACTAATTAAAAAACATCGGAACTAATTAAGTTACTAGTTTTGCTAACACAAGTCTTGCTAATATTCACTGTATATACTCGTATTATGCTAGGTAGTGCTTATTTTCAACCGTTATATTATAGTCGATCACGTTATATTATACACTTAAAGTGTATTATAATGATTATTTCGGCGGAGTTTTTATATATCTATATATTATTATCATTATATACGATTATAACAAATCATGTTACCTACTGCCACCTCTGCCCACGCACGGTTTTGGCATGCACCCATTTTTCATAACCCCACTCGCGCGACCCGTCACCGTTGTATACGATTGTGCACCGTTAACCCTGACTAAATTAAACACAAACATTAATAATTACTATATTCCGTCCAATGAACGTTGAATACTATGTATTGCAGTGTTATAATATTATTATTGTTGTTAACTTGTACCACCTATACAGTATACACGGTATGAGTATAGAAAATAATAATAATGATAGTCGATACGATAAATATAAGTTTAATTTTGAAACTATAAAACAGTCTTTTCTGTTGTACAATGTCGGCTATTTATCTATATTTTCAAGTTGTGGGTAGGTAGATTTGGATTGTATGAACGTCACATATATAATATATATAGGTAGGTACATAATATATTTGTACAATTTATGTAAATTTTAAAATAATAAGGTTACAGAGAAAGCGTTTATAAATATTACACATATACACGAATAAACGTAGAATAATAATAATTATTATTATAATATATACACTAACACTATATAGGTAAAAAACTCAATTACCGATTGAGCACATTTTAATATCAACATAGTATGAGTATTATGGTGGTCTGCGAGAATAATATTATGATTACTGACGTGAATACAACGAGCTATTCGTGGCACCAGATAGGTATAATCAAATAACAATTTATTTACCGCACACGCATTTTGACCGTCGTCAAACAGTTGAAAATGATCGTTAACGTGTTTTTATACTAGCATCTTAAATATAAATGTTATACCATTGAAGGTACCTACATGATATGTTAGAAAACAATTTAATAATTATAGCGAGAAATAAAATATTATTACTACTTACACTATAATAGTATCTTTGAATTCGCACTTATAGTCATTAACATAAATAAATTATAAGACCAAGGATTTACCGATCGATGATATATTATGGTTCTAATTGAATTATATTGAAAATATCGCATATTTTAAAGCAATATTATATTGTTTTTGTGTTTATCTATTTAACAAGTTATTATTAAATGATAAATGCAGTAAGTAATCGTTTTACTAAATTTGCATTTTTTAAATACTTCTATACATATATCCAAGTAACATAGGAGTTATACGTAATTACTAATTACAATAAGAGCAACAATCATAATCATAATTACTCATAATGTATTAGAAGGTATTATATTATGTTAAATCAAAAATCATCTTAACGATCATTTCCTAAGGTTTTTCATATTTTACATAAGTATTTATATTCTTAAATAATCATAGTAACGTATTTCTTAAATAATATAATAAACCATAAAGAATAGTTGTAGATTTATCGTGTATGAAACTTAAGCCTTTATTCTTGCATACATTGAGATTTTAGAATGATTGTATAATATAGTGAAATAGTGATGTGCATCTTACCTTGACGTACCGCCCTCTTAGGTACGTATCTATTCATTTTGTGTAAGCCAGTGACGTGATTCGCCTTACAAAAACCATGAAGATCGCAAATAAAAAGTACAAAATAATATTGTATCACCGAAATATCATAGAACTTCACTAAACTATACGCTCTAGCGAAAATGAATTGATCGAGAATGAAAGAGAAGACGGACGTGTAGAAAATGGCCGAACGTAACTGACAATTTTCCTATATAATAATATATAACTGATGAAACATTTTTTGGATACCCGATAACCAATACGACCGACCTACCACAACCGTGGTTGAAATTCTTCTACCATGGTTGTTTGCTTACGGCAAGATAGCAGTCCGCGGGTTAAGAACTTCGCCCCAAAACGCTTAGTACTTCTGAAAAATTGCTGTCGACGCCATCATCTCAATAATTGATTTATAAAAGTAATTGCCGTTTCCAGTTAAACAGCTGGCCTGTACGTATTACATACTCGTATTATAATCTAATCGGTTAGGTTGTGTTACTTATTTTGTATATTATAATATATATTTCACAATCTATATATTTATATGTCTCGAGTATAATAATAATAATTATTCAACGAATAAATCTAGTTATTTTTTAATTTATTGACTTTCGTCGTGAGCTGTATCCAACCGCGTTGTAATGGTATTTAATATTACAGGTATATAATCTAATAATATCATACGCATATGTGTATTATGCATTATTATTATATACCGGCATGAATTATACATGACGTAAATAATGCACAGTAGCCGTGCGTTAAAAACGCCACAACTAGGCTTATAATATACGAATTGGCGTCACGCCGGGTCAGAGTGGTGCAGCTACAAAATAACGCGTATTACGCGTATACAGAGCGTGTCTCACCGCGTTACGTGTCCCCGTCGATAACTTTTTTTTTTTTATTTTATACTTTTTTGAAATACCATTAGAAAACTTATCACTATGGTATAATATATCGAAATGGTACCAATCACGTCATCGTGCGTGGCTGTTTAAAATTTACTATACAAAAATCTGATATAGGTATAATTATTTATGTAAATGTTTTAAAATTTGAATCCACCCATAATATCCATTTTCCGTTGTGTATAGGAATTCAAATGTAGGTTCGTACGTTCAAAAAGTCAGGGTAGGAGGCGGATGTGCACGGAGACAAATGCGATGAGACACTCTGTATAACTACCTACTATAATATATATCACGTATATTATATTATTATATTCTATGTATACGCGATGGATGCAAGTGCGCTGCAGCCTACCCGCGATAACTGCCGATGGAATTTTTTTTATTGCACTGGCGTATAAATTATGGCGCAGCGAGAATTTTTTTAATACTAAACATTATATACGTAGGTACATAATATAATACCTACATTATATTTTTACTTCGTTTTATAGCGTTTCGCGCATAATCCGTGTGCGCGCGTTTACACCGAGCATATTATAATAATAATATCGTATATATAATGGCATTTATTACGTACCTACAACGACTCACCGTATTGCCACTTATAGGTATTATGTATAATAATAATAATCTATAACACGCGTACCCATATACTTGTAACACACATATATACATATATTCGATATATATATACCTATACTCGAACATATCGTCACTCAAAGTACCTACCTATATTATATACATATACGTATTATATATTATAACTCGAACATTGATTACAGATCGTAAACATTTCAAGCTCTCCCCCTCGTAGAAACCGTCCTCCCGCTCACGGAAATACATCGGAGGCTTATCTTACCTGACCGAGGCGGCGCTACAACGGGTTAATGTAAGACAACAATAACAATATAATATAATAATATGTATTATGTTATATAATGTCGCATACTCGCACTATAAATGAAATGACCGTCGGAAACGAGTGGTGAAACTATACAGGGCGATTATTTTGCTGGAAAACACTCAATATTTAAGATAAGGTAAGGAATGTTTAGACGGAATTCAATTTATTTATCATCCAACCGTATATTGTATATCCTAATACTTTGTATACTATAGGTATACTTATATATTTATAAAATATTGATCGATTTCAATAACCGTGTGACAGGCGTATACTGATAAGATGGCTAGATAATATAGTAGATGGTACCTTATAGTTGTATAAATTGATATGCTAAGAAGCAGGGCTTGAATTTGAAGAAAAAATTTCATTTTGTGTTATTTTGAATAAAAACGTTACACAAACTTTGAGTTTATCGTTATTCAGATTTAAAACGTTGTACAACTTTTACGTTTTTTTTTCAGAATTTAAATTTTAAACGCGCATTTACGTACCCGTTTCAAAGTAATAGAGCAATAGGACATCGCTATTAGCTATTGGCAATAAAATTATTCTATTAATACCTAAATATTAAATTTCAAACAATTTTTAATGGTATACTAAAATATGTATATAAATAATGTTTTGCGTTATGTTTTGTTTAATGATATACTATATATTTTGTTAAACATTACGTTTTGTTTTGTGTTGTTTAATTATTTATGTATATCGTTTTCCGTTATAATTACGTTTACAAATTTCAATCCTTTTTTGTCAAATATAACATAATTATAACGTTATTATGACGTTTTCAAGCCCTACTAATAAATATATTGTAGCTAATATTATCATCGTTATCGACGAATTGGGTTTTTTTTAAAAAATCATTAAAAGTGATTTTTGGTGAAAAAACCCGCAGCTGTTAGCTAATTAGAGGTCGGCGAACTGGGATCAAACCAAAACCAGGAATTATGTTTGTGATTTATTTAGGATTTGTTTGCACTGTAAATCTCTTAGTTTGTGTTTAATTCCTTCCGAAATTATTTGTAATTTACCTCGGATATCGGTTGATGTCGATGGTATACTAAGTACAAATAGGTACAGCACAAATAAAAGGCTTATGTTTAACACGAGATATTAATTGAGCGGTGTCCGCATGTTGTAAGTACTATCCAGTGAAAATTATTAATAATAACTTTGGAATAGACCTTAAGGGCTTTGCAGTACAAAGCAGCGCAAATTGAACACAATCGAAAACCCTGGGTTTGAACTAGAAATTTTAATTGGGTGGTGCCGGGAACATGGACGCGTTCCACAGTGGTTATTACTGCGTTATTAATTTATAACGGGTTATTATTTAATTACTTATTAGTTATTATATTAAAGAACAATGTACCTAATTTTAATTCTATATCTAATAAAACTTTGGATACGATTAAAAAACGAATAAATGTCTCTAGATAGTATTTCGTATATTCTGTGACGAATGGCGTTCATATATATCAAAAAGTTTAGTATTAAGTATAAGAATACGAGTATAGTATTAATAAATTCTTAAGACACTTTAGACACATTTCCACTGTGGCCATGTTTGCGTATTTAGTGTTTACCATATGAAATAATACTCCGTGATGATTGGTTAATTAATATTATAAATCAATTTGTATCATGCAAGTTACCATTAAGCTGAAAAATTCCATATCAATCTGTATGGAGTCAGAGCTCTTACACATAACTCTAAATATATTTACATCTATAATCAATATCAAATATAGATGTACCTATGCATCTGCCAAATTCAGTTTACCAGAACCGCGAAAAATGACGTACGTGACAAAGCAGCGGTGAAATATCACCTTATTAGTTCATGTCCTTACAGGTTACAACCGTCTCGTATATTATCCAAAAATGCATAAATCATTTTAAATTCCATCTATTTACTATATTATAGTTTCAGAGACGATAAATTAATAATATACAATAATGACTGGTGCTAAGTATTACAGTTGTAACATTGTGAGATAGATAATATTATATAAATATATATATATTTATGTATGATATTACACAAATTATATTGGGTAGGTAAGAAAGTTTTCGAAATAATGATTAACGAAAAAAAAACGAAATGATTCCGTGCAAGTTTTGTTTCAGTTTGTCGCGTAGATAGATGTTCAAGTTGTTTTATTTTACCTATACACACAAATATGTAGGTATTATTATAATTTATATTGATTTTACGCATGCAAATATTTAGAGTAGAAAGTTGTGTGCGCTGAACCTTCCGCGAATTCCCATAGAAAATCCAATTGACGATTATTTACTATACTATTTTTATACAGGTATTATATATAGGTATAAATACGACGTGTGTCGGTGACGACGGTAGCTGCACAATATATTATTATTATATACCTACGTACCAACTCACTTGATCGACTATACCTATATATTATATACACATATTATAATATTGATGGAAATCGATAAAACGTTTTATTCTGCATTCTTCATATTATGCGCATCGTATACAGAATGATTCACCAAGCATAATCACCCCTATTTTCCTTTAATAATAAATTTATTAAAATTGTGGTTTTTGTAATTGTTATTATAGTTAAAAAATTAACTCGTACAAATATTGATTTTGACATTTAACTAAATTTTCAAAAAATTATTTGCTTTATAATATAGTGTAGAAAATAGGGCTATTTATTTAAAAGACATTTTTTCTCCCCAAGACACTCCCCTAAGTTGAACAAAAAATTTTACAAATTTGAATATACGATGTTAAAGTATTATATTTGAATATTTCAAAAATTAGATTTTTAATAATTACATGTTAATGAAAAAGGGAAGAACATGCTTTAGTGAATCACTCTGTGTATGGAGCAGATAATCTTTGTACACGTCAACTACCTACATTTATTCCATTTCAACTGAACGAAAATTTCATTATTAAATATGTATAAGTGTAGCGTGTACCTATATTATAGTAGCTGCAGGTCTATCTATTTTCATAAATCATAATCAACCTATATTATATTATATTTTACCTATATTATACAATATAAAAAAGTACTACCCGGTTCTTGAATTCGTTCTTTGTTCTCCTCGTGAAAAATGTTTTTAGTTTATCTGTTAGCATTTATTTTATATTATGACTTATCACTTGTCTTATGAGCAATGTGAGTAATAATTATTATAATACGTATAATCTCGTTTCCTGCGAGAGTGAAAAAAAGTTCGCGGACAGTTTTTTGATGAATCGTGGTAATTGGAAAAATTATAATATATCGAGAGCAAAATATCGTACGCACGATACGTACCCTGTTAATTATAATATCATACTATGATATACCTATTAGATAACAATACTTATAGATGTACATTAAATATTTAAAACGAGTAGCTGGTGCAGATGTAGAACTTGATTCGTGGAGTGAAAATAGACTTGATTTTAATGGATCATAAAATTATTTTACACCAGCAGATTTTCTATATTTTATTTTAAAAATGTATAAGCTATGTTGCATTTAAAGTAGTATTTTTTAAGAAAATAAAATTATTATCGCAGCACTATATTATGTTTGTTATAAAAATGATTTAACGGTTTAAGTACTAATACATACCTAGATGTAAAAAGAAATGTTTTATAACATTGTAAATTGTAATAATTGAGAAATATTGGATATGACTATGTAAGACTATAGATGTTTTATATAAATGGTAAATGGAGATTATTAATACCTAACATAATATGTACCTACTTCCTATAATGTCCCTGCATTGTTATTGTTCTGTAATCTGTTTGTAAAAGTTAAGATTAAATATTCTGTTAAGAAAAAACAACTTAAAATTAAGAGTCAACTTTTATCGTACTTTCTAAATTCTAACTTATAGGTACATTATATAAGTAGGTATATTCAGAATTCATAGAAAAGTTTAAAGTATACTCTGAAAGTTTTTTATACTTTTCTTAATATAAATTAATATCTAAGTTATGTGATAACCATTTGTGCAGTGACATGGCAAAACAGCATTTAATAAATATACATGCATATTTCTCAGAAAATCTTTATTAAAACTGATTTATCTAATACAAGGGAACTAATAAATTTTACAATTAGACAGTAGAAACTAGAAAGTAAAGATGAGTTCTAGGATTACCCCTACCTATATACAAGGTAAAAAGTAAGAATAATATAATACTAATATGAAAGTATTAGTAATAAAAATTACGGAACTAAAATTTTATCTAATTTGTTTGTATTACTATTCCTGAAGTATAAATTGAAATCAAAGAATGTAGACATAAAAACAATCAGTATTATATTATATCATTATATCATTATTATATCATACGACGGATTTGCCTTTTCACTAATTTCCAGTTTCCACTCAAACCTTGGATGATTTTTTTTTTAGAATGTAAGAATTAAGTTCACATAAAATACTAATCAAATATTATTTTAAAGACTTTTATCAGTTATCACTTATTATTAAATTAACAATTTTATTTAACCAGAAAAATAATAAAAATTTTTTCATAGAAGACAAAAAATGTAATTGATAAACCGAAAAATTTGTTTTTGAGTAAATAAAATATTAAAATTTTCAGTACACAAAAAAACAAATTTGCTTAAAAAATATCTACCTTATATTTGCAATTATTATCATAATTCCAAACTTATTTGATGGGGGGGGATTAAACCCCTAAAAGCCACTGACACATTGATAGTTATTTGTTTTTATTAATATTATAGTAAATGTATTAATTTAATTATCGAAAATATCTTTTTTGTACCTACCTATACCAAATTCAAAATTCAAAATATAAAATAGATATAAAGCGCTATCTGTTGGATATCTGTGTCTTTATGGACACCACAATATATATAAATAAATGTCCGCTTGAACGCAGCACTAAACAATAGTGAGTGACCTTGTTAATAGAGCGCGCCACAACTCCGTTTAAAAAGAAGTAACGAATGTTAAAAAATGTGTAAACAATAAACATAAAAGATAATACTTTTTTCACACTGTAAAGAAAAAACTGTAAAATCACAGTTATGAAGTTTACAATAAAAACCTCAAATAGGATCTATTTATGATAAAAAAATATTTTTTTTACCTTGATTACATAATAGGTACCAGGTATCTATTCTACTGAATTGTGCGTATAACCACGAGAATTGTAAAAAAAGAAGGCATTTGTTTGAAATTTTTTTTATCGTTTCATAAAACGAGAGTATATTAAACTTTTTTTTACATCATCACCCGTTTGTATATGATGAAAGTATCAAAAAGTTTAAGTTAACCTGTCATCACATATACCTAAGCATTAATACATTATAAAAGTTAATCAACACCTAAACACGTATAGCCTTTAGGGCTTCTGAGAACAAATAAAACTGGAAGGAAATTTTACGAATTAATGTTGTTGAAATTTATTGCATACCGTACTTATTGTTAATCGTATATAAAAGTATGAAGTGGTATTTATGTTCTATATATATATATATATGAATACCCATAATGTAATACGTCTTTAACACCATTCAACATTTTATAAATTTATTATAATTCACCGTAACATTATAAGGGTTAAAACATGTTCATACTTACTACAAATTGAATTTTATTTGAAGTATTTATCAAATAGGTATAAGATTATTTAAAATCGTTTGACGAAGAAATTGTGTTCTGTTGTTTATATGGGTAAACATATTGGTAGTATATATTCATAAATCAAAACTATATTACCTATACCTATACCGGCTATACCTAATATATTGTGTTTATTTGTTGAAACACCGAAGTTGAGCAATTCTGTTAAAATATTGACTTCATTTATGGGATGATTAATTGTTATTTAAATATTGATCGACGTTGATAGTGATAGTAAGTAATTTGACATCGATTTTGAAATCGTTTTAATGTACCTATAATGGAAGTTTTATTTTTTTTTTTCGCATGATATAGGTGTATAAAACTTATAACATAAAATTTAGGTTATAAGATTAAGGACATACAATTTTTAAATTTCTGTTAACATATTGTAATGAGTTCTTGAAAAGTTGAAACACCCGAACCCGAATGTTATAATATAAACGTTATATAGTGCTGCCTACTGCTGAGATTATCGTTATTCGTTTCGGTCGTTTATCCACGCGGTCGCGGCGTTCCAGCTGCAATGACCAAAATGATGATGGGTTTTGCGACTTTTCAGACGGGACGATTATACGGTATTATATTATATACCTATAGTTTGTATACATTCTATGCAGCTAGGTATAGGATTATAGACGGGTGTATACCTATTTTCACGTCACGCGCGAATACCGTGGCACATCGATGCTGTTTTACGATGTATATCTCTGTATAATACATAATAATAATGTACACTTGGGTACATTATACGGGTTATAATTGCGGGTTAACGCGGGACCTTGGGTTCGACACACCGCATATACACAGACACACACACACTGCAGCAGCAACCGTACGTCTAACCCACACGGAGATTCGTACGAGTGATAAATACGCAAAAAAAAAAAATATAACATAATATGATGCGTCTCGTAACACATCGCTGCAATATAATATACCTAACATCTCGCACGGAAAAATATATATAAAAGAGGGGCGGCGAGTCGCGATAGTGTATATAATATAATGTTATATAATAATATACGTGTAATAACGAAAAATGAAAAAAAAGCCGTATATTCGGTCAGATTTATAATCATTGGGTCTATATATATCGGCCGCCTCGACGTAAATGGCCAACACACAAAACTGTATACACAGTACCTTACTAGGGCATAATATATTACACATTATTGTAGGTATATAGATATATACGGTTTTTATTATTTTCGTATCCATACCGCTGATGCCGTCATCGGGGCGGAGGCGACGACCGCGACGACGGTCGGATTTACTTTTGGCAAGAATTTTATCGTCTCATCCAATATATATATGTATATAATATATTGTATTATATGATTAAAAATAATAATGCGTTTTCGCTCGCTGTTAGTAGATCTCAGTGCCTAGTCGTTTCCCGTATAACGTCGCAAATGTCAGGCGAACGGTGACGTTGTGGCCGGTTTTGTTGAAAAATTGTTAGTAAAATATATTTTTATCGTATAATTTAGCAAAATAGGTATATAGTCATTACGACGACATTCATGTAGCAAGTGATCTACTACACTAAGGGTTCTGATGTAATATACCACAATATTTTAATACACACAATTAGTTTTTCATTAGTACAAATAGTAGGTACCTATACCTAATTAAAGATTGTGAAAATCATAACAAAAAAATAAATAAATCAAATTGTCAAATAAAAATTCATTACAAAATATGAATTGATTTATTTGATTGTATTAATCTTCTGTTTCATTAAAATTCGATGGTTATAAAATCAGTTAGGTATATAATTGTCGGCATTGCGGACTATTTTAAATTCGTATTTATAATAGGTACCAATGTACCTAATACTTATAAGAAAATAAGAAAAAAGCTCAATTTATCGATTTTTACCACTACTAAAAGCGAAATGTGTAAACGTAACGATTATTGCAAATTATTTATACAATTTGATAGTTAATAATAATTGCACTTATAAAGACAACTTGTTACACGTCTTATAATATTATAATATTATATTGGAGGCTATATAAATTGTTACTGCTATTATACTGTCTTACTACACGAATGATGCTACAACTAAGACTATCGTGGTTTTTGACAAAACGATCATTTCGTAACAAATTTTACCAACTTAAGTATAATGCAACATTTTGTATAATTTTGTATTTAAATAATATAATACTCTACAGGTACTCACCCACGGAGCGGCGCAATCGGCGCCTGACGACAGCGGCTGAAAAGCCGGCACGCATCTGAAAGTCATGTCAATCTCGTCGACGGCACGGCAATAGCTGCAGGTGGTGGTGATGGGGCTGTTTCGTGTTCGACTTTCGGTCACAAGTTACCTGTGAGTAAAAAGTAAAATATTAAAATAACATTTAGCCACGTCTAGGCCACTCTGCGACTATATAATACATATATATGAGCGCATGTCGTTAAGTCGAAAACCCCGTAATTACGGTCGTCATATATATATGCGGCTTTATAGTACGCACGATATTATATATATATATGTATATTGTGGATATATATAGGTATAACGACCGTGATGTAAGTACACGATATTATTATGATATACATATTATAATATAACATATAGCTTCGTCGTATAGTATGCGGCCAGCGACGGTATTTAACGCGGCGATAATAATAATTAGCGTATAAGAAAAACATAATATTTATATTATATAGATACGTATTATAGGTAGAGACTAGAAGTACCTACATGAATGTAGCTACGGTACATAATTTGGGTACGAAAACGTAATAATAATTTACGAATATAATATAATATACAAATTTTATACTCGAATATCGAAATTACGATCGTTTTCACGACGCAGTAATTATTATTATTGTGAATTGTGATATTAAATATTATATTTTACACCAAAGAATAACGGCTAATCTCGTGATACGATATACATAATTGGAAGTGAGTGTGTGTTTGTGCGTTAAAACCCTCTATATACGGATAATCATTATACTTAATACTTTATAGTTTATACCTATATAATATAATATTATGTAGCTACATGTAGCCGTGTAGGTAAATGTATCGTCGTCGTGTAGATATATATATATATATATTATGTATAGAAGTTAATTAATGATGAATAAAATTGGGGTGGACGAGCGTATAATAACAATGTAATTATTATTATTACAGCGATGAGGGAAAGAGATAGTCACCGCAGAGGACAAAACATTATAACATATAATATATATATTTTATACGAGAATTAATACAACATCTGTTATTAATATGTAATACGCATATTATAATATACGCCGCGATCGCAGATTTTTTAAACATTTTACCCGAAAAATTGTACATAATAATATTATGTTCGCAGATATTGTCGTCTTTACAAACATTTTGCATAATTTTCAACAATTTCATTATTATTTACAACGTTATATTATATAGATCAGTGGCGGCCAAACAGTCGATCGCGGACAATATCAAAGTCGATTATGTTAAAATTTATTTTTAGGGACACACGCCCCTATATGTTTCTTAATAATTATAGTTATTAAATGATAAAAAAAAATTATTCTATAGAAGTCGATCCTCAATGGTGAAGTATATTTTTAGTAGATTGTGACAAAAATTGATCAGTGCGTACGATCGAATCAATAAAACAAATTTAAAAAATAATATACAATAAATACGCCGTAATATTATAGTATATAAATACTAACATATTATAGGTACGTCTTTTATACCGCAGTAAAATAATTTACCAAAGTATTTTTAAAAGTGTATTGGGATACTTTAATACATCATGTATAATTAATATTAATCAAAATGTTACAGTACGATTATTTAGTTTTTTTTATTTAATAATTATTATTACTGATGAATTTACGTACTTACACGATTTACCTAACGAAGTAATAAATAATAATTGAAGATGTTGTGTTATTTTGTTAATTCGATTTAATAGTACTTTAATATTTGATTAAGAAACTTATATTTTGTTATACAAGTATTATAATTGTAACGTTCTTACAGCTATAATTGTTATAATTGTATTAATTTTCGAGTATCTTTTAGTGGAAATAGTGGTACGTTTGATTACGTATGTGAATCTGTTTTCTACCTTATAATAATGATAATAATTACGTCTATATCGTGAAGTTGAGCGAAAAACACGCCGGGCACACGTATTCATCGCGCTGTGGGTATTATACTTATACGTATATATACCTAATATTGATAATTTATATTTTAAAATACGATTTTCGTCTATTCGTTTATAGCTTATATTATATAAAGTGTTTTTTCTTTCCTTCCTTCTCCTTTTTTTTTTTTTTTGTAATTAACGGGCGTACGTGCGTTCGGCACCGAATTACGCGCGCGCGTGATGTCGGGGGCTGGACCGAATATACACATATTATAATATAATGTATACAATACGTATGCCTGTAATAATAAATCGGCCACATACGAGAGGATAGGACGTGTACCTATTATAATATTATATTATATACACGGGACGCGGCAAAACGAGAAATATTTATAATTGCTTGTTACTCACACTCACTCGAGCATTTCTGGAATTCAGTTCTCCGGTAGCCCCGGCCGCGGCGATCGTAATAATAATAATAATGATAATTTTTTTTTCTCTCAATACAAGAGTTATTATTTTTACTTTTCCGTCCGTCTGTACACTGCAGGTATACAATACGGACATTTTCGGCGGACCGTCCGCATTCCAAAGGAAGAAAAAATATCAAACAGGTAGGTATAGTAATATTATTATTATTAGTTATTACATTTTTAATAACGCGCGTCGTGTTCGAAATTAATGCAGCGCGGGTATATCGACGATATCTTATAGTGTTTAGCGTTCGTTCCCGAAGAGAATCGTTCGAAACAATCAAACGGTATATTGTAATTTTGTCTTTTTCACTACTCGTCCGTGTATAGGTAGGTACACATGCGTAGCTCACTAAGTATAATACGAGCGTCTCGTGTTATAATAGTATTCAACGAGCTTGTGTATCGTGCGCGGCGGCACCGAAACGATATCATTATATTTTTTTCCAAAGTTCCAAACGAATTGAAACGACGCCCGTTACTATACGTATGTATGTGTTTTCTTCACCAGTCGGCAATAAAACGAAAATTATATACATTAAATCATAACGCTCGCACGCGTTTCCGACGTCTACAAAATAACTAATATAGGTATAAGTATACTGTAATATTGTGATATATATATATAGGACATATATATAGGTATATACAATTGTTGGATTCGTTGTGGCAGGCGTATAGTTGATCTTAACGGTTAGGTGTACCTACCTAATATTACGATACCACTATATCAATGTGTATACCAATTCGTATAATATTATTATATACATTTCAAGTTTAACGGTACAGCAAACGAATCATCGCGACGGGGGGTATTCGCGGTGTAGGTATTCATCATTGGCGTGAATCGCTACAAAGGTGCTAATATAAGGGTGCTTAGCTCTCATGAATTTTAATAGTATGACACCCCGAATACTGCGATTGTCTTCAAATAATAATAATAATTAAAGATTTTGAAAACGTAGCACAATGGGTCAAGATAGACTATATTGGACGTCTTGATTATCATTTATCCATAGTGCATCGAAAAGGATATATATACCTAGTTATTCTTGTTATTCCTTAATATAATTATAGGTAGTAGGTACTATTTTAAATAAAATTGACGAAAACAAGCGTATACATTGTCATTGAATTTCTAGTACGATATTAATATCTAAATTATTATTAAACCCACAAATAAATAGTTTCGCAAAAGATTTTATTGATGTTGACCTACATATAATTAATTTATTGTTTTATTAATAAAAATATAATATCAAATTTAACGGAAATTGTATACGGTATTTGGTGAGAGTCTGTTTCCTCTAAAATTTGTTTGGCACCTAAGTTCTTCGTTAGGTTTTTTTATTCTGCCCCGAAAAACTCAGCTTTTGTTATTCGTTCATAATATATAGAAGTACGCGTAGTATACAGTCTCTATCGGATTTACCCTACAGTCTACTCAGTATATCGTGCACAGTGCGTCTGCTCTCACGATACGCCCGGAACTGACCTGAAATCAATGGAAAGAGGACAACAAAAAAAAACACACACACACAAAGCGCGTATACCTGAATTATAATATATATATATAATATATATATTATGTCTCTAAAATACTAATAATTAGCACCCTAGCGCCTAGGTACAGGTAAATACGGGTAACTATATGTTCGCGTACATATATCGTTGTGTCGGGTACGCCCATACGGTCGAGCGGTCGTGGGGGAGGCGGACGAGGATCTCTAAGATCTACAATACACATAGGCCAGAGGAGTGCACCGACGAGCGCGTATATCGCGAGCCGATCAAAACCGCGCGCCCAGCCCTATAATAATAATAATCGCGCGAGCGTACTTATGTCGGTGTGTATATATACTGTTATCGGCGTCGGACCATCTCTAATTCTTATAATCATTTAACGCGGCGGCGGCGACGACGACGACCTCTTTATAAATCGCCCGATCCGTCCCATATATATATTATATGAATTATATTATTATGTTTGTACAGGGTGATTCACCAAACATTTATCAAATTTGTAATTTTTAAATATATAAATCTAAAGACCATATTTTCGAGTTCATGGGATATTTTTGTAAACTATATTTGAGAAATCATACTCGCCAAGTTGATACAATATACAAACTTCTGTTTTTCTAACGAAAACACTCATTTTTTAGTGTAAATTATTTAGTAAATAATTTTTTAATTGTTGATGGTACTTATAAAGATTTCGCACGAGTATTATAGTTGTTCAATTATTAAAATTTTTATGCAAAAATAATCGTCTTTATTATAAGTATAGGTAAGTGGTTTTATAACGTTTATTATACCAACTTGGATCATTCTTACAAATTATAATTATAATTATGTTCTTGTATATTTAAAAATTCCAAAAATCAGATTTTTAATAGGTAACTGCATTATTAAAGAAGGAAAAGTGGGTGAGTATATATTTGATGAATCATCCTGTATACCAATTATATTCAATCTGGTCTTCATCGTACTACAGGTGTTTCGCATCGAACCGTAAACGCGTGCGCGCGCCCATACACACGCACACACACACACACACACACACACACACGACATTCTCACTAAATGTATAATTTAATGTACAAGAGTCGCGTATATGTATATGAGACGTATGGTGGTAGGTAACAACGCTTATGACTTTTTAATGATTGTTTTGCCCGAAAACGTAATAACAATATAATATATAATAAACAATACTATATAACAATAATAACACGGTGTTGCGTCGAGCCACTCTATCAGTGTACACTGCGACGTACCTATATAGTATGTATATATATATATATAATACAGCTGCAGCATGCCTTCGCGTTACAAACGAGAAACAAAAGTAAAAGAGAAATTATTATATAAATCGTTTGTCAGGGATGTATATATATATACATATTTATTATACATACATAATACATAATATAGTTGGTGTCTACCTCGTGCCTAGATCTTAAGCTTATACTACCCACATAATATAAAAATATAAGTCTAGTCGCGCATGTATATACCTATCTGTCCGTAGTCCGAACGATTATACTTTAATATACATTATACACCTTTTATACCTGTATAAATACGTACGTCTGTAGCCATTTAATAGAATGTAATTTTACGCGATCTATGGCACTATTTTATTTTAATTTTCATGAGAGCACGATTAGATGAGTAACCCGGGCTATATCACTGGCAGTCTATCGAATCAGATGCGCGGACGGAACCGCACTCGGCTGGGAAAATAAAAATTTACGAAATTATATTATTATAGTTTATGATGACTACGACGTTCGTCCGCATGAGAATATTGTTGTATCGTAGTGAATTTATTTGATTCCCGGTCTTAAATGTTTACACGGTTGTCGGTTTTCTTTTTTTTCATGTATTGAATTAAATAAACAAAATACGGCTCGTTAGTAAGTGACTGGGTAGGTATTATACGTAATATTTTATACTTACACGCTCATCACGGATGACCGGTTACCGTTAGGAATGTAAGCGAAAATTACTCCGTTTTATTTATTACGAGATTTATTTGAGACACGATACTCCATTATAATAGAACACTACAGAGAGCGTTTCCATTATGTTTTATAACAAAGCATGATCGCATGGACGTATTATCATTATTATTATTGGTATATAATTATATAAATACAGTAAATAGTTTATTCTTTATTTTATTTATTTTTTAAATAAGTGAATAATATACGATTTTTGAAAGTTTAATATCGATAAAAGATTTAAAAAATTTTTAAGATCTTATTTTATTTAAAAATTATTTACATCGACAAATATGTAAATACTAAAATATACCTGCTCCAATATTAATAATTTGAATTCAATAATTAGGTATGTTGAAAATTAGGACGGTGATATTTTTAAAAATCACAAAATCAAATCTTATTGTATTTCAAAACAAGTTTTTAGCATACTATGATATATTTCTTCTTAGTATTTTATATACAACATCATGTAAGTAATTATGTAAATGAATCCATTCACTATAATCACTATAAATACATACTAAACTTATTCAGTTCGCTTATATCCTATGTTAGTCATTTTTAATTTACTATAAATTAAAAAATAAGTTTAGTGAACTAATAATTTTACTAATTTTATTACTTACATCTATAATTAATAACAATGACTAATTGGCAAATTTAACTATAGTGAATAAAATAATGTACTGAAATTTATTTAAAACCAAATGATGTAATGTAAATAACTTTCATAATTTTCCAAAAGTTATAATTTATTTTAAATAAATCTTAAGTTATTATAATAACTCATACCTATACTTACAAGAAACATGACAATTCACATTATAACATAAAGCATACTCATAAGACCTAGTTATATGCGTCTACTATAATTTAATATTATGAGATAATTTAAATTTCATTATTTAGGTATCTCATTCAATAGGTACTTAACTACGCCAAATAAAAATAAATAAACAAACAAATAATTAGATTCTTATATTATAAGCACTGAAACATGCATAAATAAAATTATATACGAAATCAATCCAGTTACAAACATTAAGTTTTTAACCTATTTTAATAGTCGTGCGTATTAAACATATATATTTCAATATTTGTAATAAAAATCTAAGAAAATGAGTATAGGTATAATAATATAAATAAATTCATATTATAACATTTACAAATCATTTAATAATTACGTCTAACAATGATGGAAGTTAACAAAAATTACAAAATAAATAATTATTCAATATATAATAGGTATAGGTATAATATATGGTTGGTATAGTATGTATACGCATTGCAATGTTTACTTTAAGTGTTTGAGCTATTGGTCTTCAAACTTATTTTCCTCGCGGCACATTACTATAGGTATAGGTACTTAACTATGTAGGAACTAAAAGTTGCAGAACACTATTAACATTTGAATTAGATAAATATTGAAATTATTTTATGACGTAAGGATAAACGATATACTTTGTGTTTTGTGAAGTAGTTTATAGGTTTTATGAGTTTCAAAGAATATAAAATATAGTAAGTATAGGACACGAATACATGATATTATGCATCATACTCAATAGTAGATTCTATGAATCACTAATTGCATTATTCGTTGCCGGCGTGCGGTAATTTGCAATAAACTGCATAGTAAAGATAACCTGTCCACGGAATAATAAAATATATCGGAGAGTTCTACACGATATTATAATATATTATAATGTGCAATAATTGAAATGAAGTGTATAATAGTCATATCGTCATGTTTTCATACGAACAGTTTTATTTTATTCACTTTATTATTGCCTCACCTTTACAATATATTATATAACTAATAGTTAATACTATAGTAATGTAGCATATATACGAACTTCTGAACTATATTATAAGTATCTATAATAAAATTCAATAAATAATGATATACCCTACTGCGATCATAATCATACAATTTATTTTAGATAGGTATAATGAATCGTGACACATTTGCAGCATTTTCTCGCGCGATAAATTTCTCACGGGCTGCCGAATGCGTGGTAGTCACACATTACATTGTATATAGGTATGTAATTGTAATTCTGTGTTACTTTCAATCAATCAAATTGGTCGCCTTCGATCTGTCGATATAATGACACAATATTTTCATTGTATTAAACTCACACCCCCTTCACGTACCTAAGTATAATATGATGCCTGTCGTAATGCGCATATAAAACCGAGGAGCTGACACGCGATGTGTATTATCATTTCTCCCTGTTATTTTGACTTGACTGCGGACCGGTGGCATTATTAAATAATCACACCGCCAGACTCTATATTATACATTATATATAGGAATACGTGTGACTGTCTGTAGGATGTCATTGCTTCTGTTCGTCTACACTAAAACATGTGATACCGCCAACCTTGTGAAATGATAATACGGCAGCAATAAAAGACGAAAAGAAATTACTCGTAATTACATACGACGCGCTCACCAAGTATATAGGTGCCCGTACCTCGTATACCTTTTAATATATACGAGAATCTATATACAACTATTGTATATTTACCTATATAGGTAAGTTCGATTCTGCCCTTTCTCGTTATTAAGTTTAAATAGATACACCACACAATTACCATACATTTCTACCCATCGAACTCAAATATGATATATATATATATATATATACGTATTACGTGAGCATTATACGAATATAATATAGGTAGGTACCTACTGTACAAAATATTCGTTAGATTGATTTCTAACCGTTTTTGTTACGATTTGAAGCAAGTATACACAAACACGAAACTAATATAAATCATAATAATAATACTAATATATAAATATATACAAATTACAATAATACCTACATAATTTCAGAGCCTTTATTTTTTTCATGTAGGTATATGTAGGTAATCTCAATAAAATGTATCATAACCATTAATGACAAGTGATGAAATTAATATGCATATAGGATATTATGTAAACAATTCTAAGTAGGTACAAAAGTTGTGATAATGTAGTTGTATAAAAGTATAATACGCTTATGCAGGCTGCAGAAGGATATGAAATGATAATCGTATGTTATTGTGTTATGATGATCGAAAGCGATTGTAAGACATTTTTTTTCAATGAATTTTTTATAGCAACCGGTTTCGAAAGTTAACAAATATATTATGCATAGCATATGTGAATACCTACCGCAAACATAATTTGATTGATTTTCACTGAAACTATTCAATAAAAATAAACCCTATTCATAATATTGAATTTACGTGTAGGTCGTAGGTATGCGGGTTTCGTTTGATAATTTATTAATCAGAGGTATAACGTATAGGTATAACAATGACAGTATAATTAAAAACAATAAACAATATAAAGAAAAAGTAAAAATGAAATAGTAATAAGAACCCGGATTCTCATAAAGTTGAATGTATGATTTTATAATTTTATCGTATTTATTACGATTTAATTACTATTTTATTACACATTTTTTAAAATTATAATCTAAGTATATCCAAATTCGATAGACTATTGAGGGTATTCTGAAAATAATTAAAACCTAATGAACTAATAAATATAGGTACCTAAATATTAAGTTCATAATGTAATCTACATATTATGAGTAGGTATATTAAGATTTCGCGAAGTACCTGCCTATCAATTACTAAAATATAAAAGAATTATAAATTATTTAAAATTAAGTATATTATAGGTGCAAATTGGTGCAATAGTATTATTTATTATAATTTTTTAGTTATACAGATTTTTATTATTTATTATAATATAATGACTAATATATCTTTTGATCAACAGGTGATATATTTTAATAATTAATAATTATGATATAAATTATAAATGTTATCATGTTATTATTTTTCAAGTCATAGGTTACTCGTATTTTATTTTTATGAATTCACATTCAACTGCGTTATAGTTGTGTTATTAAAAATATTTTATTTTAATTTATAAAATATAATAATTAAATTTTTAAATTGTATAGTTAATATCTATATTATTTCTTATAATGTATCTATACAGCCTGTCATTTATCAAACATTACATATAACTATACTGGAAAATAAAAAAAAACGTCTTTTATACTATTGGTATACCTATAGGTATATTGCCCATAATATTATGAAACGAATAATGTAATAATATTGCAATAAAAAATAACAACTTTACATAAAGTCTATATAATTCAAAATTTAAAAAATAAATAATTATTTTAAATATAGCCGTTAGGAATTGATGATACAACGAAAATAATTAATTTTAATTAATTTTAACTTATTAAATTATCTACATTTTTATTAGATATATTTTGTACCTACTTGTAATTTATACGATAGTAGCATTCAGAGATTAGGATATTATTATGAAAATTCGATTGAAACAAAGTATACAAAATACAACATTTGCACAGTAGGTATATCGATTTGATATAGCCATATAGGTACATATATAGATATACGTACATAAACTCTGTTTGGTAAAATAAAATAAAAGATATTTATACTAAATTCTGTGATACCTACATATAAAAACCACATAGTACCTATATATTATAAAACAATAACGCGTCGAAGTTACTTAAGGCGAACCCCCAAAAGGTTAAGTATCCGGAGGACTGGCCCCGGGGCGCGAATGTTCGGTGACCTTATCCGGAAGTGCACTTTACTATATCACGTTATATAACGATATAATATATACGATAAATGATAATCACGATATTATAAATCGACAACCACGGTTACAAAATCGTATACCTACATAAAAGCCTAATATCGCGAAATATCCCTTTATAATATGCATAGTCGTATATTATGACATTATGTGTTATTATCAATGAGATCGGTGTGATTTCGTACTTTACCATTTATTCACGTATCCACTGCACAGACGATCGCTCGTGCGGAACGTAAAGACGATTACGTGTACTGGTGCGCACTCGTATAAACCGATAAAATTTTATAACTTATTGATAAAGGTGTATACCTATATTTTACTTGCGGTGCAGCAGGAATTTTCGAAAATTCGACGGGACTTATCGCACTATACGCACATTAACACAGAGCACACGGAATAATAATAATAATAAAAAAAAAACCGGCGAAGTGTTAAAGTCGCGATGACGATTGAAACGACGTCATTTCGGCGATATTCCCGAGGGTAGCGCCCAAGGGGTGGCTGTCGCGGGCGCGAATCGGTCAAGCAGCAGCAGCAGCAGCAGTGTACGCGCGCACTGCGGTCGGACGAGCGTATAACCGTGAGCGTAGCCGCGTGCGACGAGGGTCAGCAGCGAGACGATAAGACACAACCTCGCGATAATATTATATTATTATTATTATATTACGTTATAGTGTGTTCGGTGCGGTTTTGCGGGTTCGCCCGGAAACGTGGCCCGTAGCGATGCGGAGCGAGCGAGCGAGCGATAGCGCGGGCGCGTGTGTGCGTGTGTGCGTGCGCGCGTGTGTGTTTTACGCGGTTGTTCGGTGGCGCGTATAGGTGGCCGACTGACGGTCAGGTACCACCGCCGCCGCGCCGGTGCCCGCGGCTCGTAGCCACTACACGACCGCGCCGGGGCCACGGGCCCGTCATTGGTCGGCCGGCCACGGCGCCCACGCCTCATTGGTCCCCCCCGGACCGGTTGCGCGTCCGATTATCCCGACGTCCGTCTCTCGCGAGCCCGTTCCTCTATAGCCAGGTATAGGTACCTAATAATAATAATATTATTATTACTATTACCACGGTACATGCACGACGGCAAGTGTATTATAATATATTATACGCGTATTATGTGTATATGTGTGTGTGTGTGTGTAGAATATAATATATATAATATTATATAGTCGCCGCGTTTATTATAAATTACAACACGCTGTTGTTTTTATGGATACCTGCGACTACCATACGACTCGATCGTTATTATAATATATTATAATAATATATTATTTTATAATGCACCGTGCACGATGTGAGGCGAGTATGTGTATATACGCTCCGTCGATATTATGTTTTATTTTTTTCGAAATCTATACACGGCCATAATATATAATATTATTACAATCGCAGAAGGATTCGCGAATATTATAATAATCATAACGACTTCATGACACGTCCTGCTACGTTATCGCTCGCTCGCTCTCGCCCGCACCAACGCGCGCGACGAACAGTCCGTCGACGGTGCGCCGTGCTCGTCGCCGAACAACAGTTCTCCGGAGGTATACGCCTACGCGCAATTTGCACGTCGTCGCGGTGATTGTTATTGTATAAAACGTGCGACTTTATATAGGCCCAGAGGATAACGTCCGCGATTTAGTTGCAGAAAATCCATGCTCATAAATCGCAACAAAATAGGCAGCAAGACAGCCCGTTTACAATCATAAGTCGTTTTCATTAAACTCCTATTATACTTAATATATAATATAGGTATAATACCTTTTAAATTGAAAAAGAGATAATTTTAAAAGTAAATATTGATTCGGGTCATATGTTTTTTTTATTTATTTAAAGAATAACTCGACATAGGCAATAACTGCACGGTACTGCAATAGAAAAAAACGTCATCATAAGTATGCGTACCTATATAATGACAACAATTAATAAAAATAAACGAGTTAATAGAATTTAACAATATTACAAACTATAATGTTAATATTTTTGACATTAATTCGGTTTCAGAATCGATGAAAAAATCAAAATCTTTCAATTTGTTTTTTAATGTTAATGATATTCTTTTATTTTATTTTTGACTTGGACGGAGGTCGTGTAAAGGGAGACAATAATACTCAGTTTTGACCATTTTTGGTTTAAACGATCAATCTCGTAGAACATTTTACCTTATTTTTCGTGAATGAAAAATGTTAAAGAGAAAAGTATATATTTATAATAAAATTCATAAAAATAGTCCGTTCACGATGGCAAAATCAATGAGTTACTTTAGATTCTAAGCAGAAGAATGAATTAGGTACATAATTATTAATTGCAGGTCTTTCAATTATTATGACATAGTGATTTGTATATGTTTGAAATCTTTAACTTTAAAGGTGGTTTTGGTTAAAAAAACGTTTCTAGTTAGATATTACTTTATAGATGTCAAAATTAAAAAGTACATTATTTTCGCACTTTTAAAAATAATAGAATAAAACAAAAAGGCAATTTTAGAAACTCGGAAATATTTACGTCAAACCAGTTTTTGATCAAATCGATTTACTTGTTTTTATATTTCAAAAATTAAAAAATTTATAGGTTTTTAATTTTAAATTTTTTCCAAATACATTTTATAATAATATTTTATAGACATGATATAATTTTCAAAATCTTTTAAATATTTTTGCGCTATCTAGAGATATTTATGGTATTTTATGTTGTTTGAATTTTTGTTAAAACTGTTTTGGACTTAATCTATTTAAATCACAAATATCTTTACACTATTCTTCTATACATCATATATACATTTTATGATGACTTATAGTATAAGTTGAAACAATTATGTGTGGTATAATATAGTATATAATTATTATTTTCTATACAATATTTAATATTATAATTTTTAAGTTATGTTTCGTCAAAAATTAGTTCAACCTACTGCGTAAATTAATACTAATTATAGAGTATTATAAAATATCCTTAAAATCGTATAGAGGTTAAACACCATCATCGTCTCCGCGCTAACATGTTTTTTTTTTCAAATGCTACAACGATATTCAATGAAGCAGTAGACTTGAAGTCTATTAAGTGTACAACATATTATATAGAGACTTCAATGTTTTTTTTTTTTTTTTTTAAAAGTTTTTGTAACTCCGAGATATTATATTGATGTATTTTAATAATAAAAGTTACAATATTATCAGTATTACATTATTTTAATATTTTTTTTTATTTTTTTCAAAGTACTTCTACATAGTTATAAAATATATTGACTAGACAAATTTGAATTATCACAAAATATATTATATATTAGGTATATGACATCTATGAGTATAATTTAGCAATGATATTATTGATAATTTTTATTTTTATTATATAATTATGTAATAGTCGTTTAAAATATTTTGAATCGTGAGTTGTACTTATATTACTTACAACATAATTTTAGTTTCGTAACAATAAGACTGTTAGTCAAATTTATTCATTTATTTAGAACACATAGATATTTAGAAATTTTAAATAATATTATTCTATTATAGTACTATAATATTTAAGTATACACTTTTAGTTAACTTTCGCTAAAGCATTGTCAAGACCGCGGACCGTTATTTTTTTGTATTCCTAATATTTCTATAATAATATTAGAAATACTATGTATAAATCAGCTGAAAATGCATGTAAAATGTATTGTGTTCAGTTTTTATAAAAATCGGTAGGTATATTATATTATTTCATATTTGTGTGTAACACACGTTGTTGACAATACAATAATAATTTGTGGTAATACCTATATATTGTAATTGTATATATTACGATGCAAATAACGATTATTATTTTGTGTGAAACCCAATTTGATAATGACCATCCTATAGGTACTACTATATATGTTGACCTAGGTAATTACTAATAATTAGAAAATATGATTTTGTTCATTATAATTATTTAATAATTAACTTACGCATCATAATATTATTATCATATAGTTTTTGTAACGCTGAATAGTTAATGATGGTTTACATGACAAATATGGACTATAAAAATAATTTCAAGAATTAACTAAAAATGGTAGGTATAGCTAATGATGTGTTTAAAAATTCTATAACAATTAGATGTATTGTATGCTTATGTAATGTAGGTATAGGTATATTATATAGGTATATATATTATGTATATGAATTTCCTACTTATCTACAAATAATTGTGATTTTTCTATTCGAATTGAACCACAATATTATGTATGTAGGTAGATCTAATAAATTGTTTGTACCAGAAAATATCTTTTCTCAAAATTTAAGTATAGTAATTAAAAAACTATCGCAAATGCATTGTAGGCATTATTTATGTCCGTCTATTATAATTTCATTTTGATATTAAAATATTTATATTTTATTTTAATGTCTTTTGGCACCATTCTAATTAGAAAATAATAAAATTATTAAAACGAGCATCTTGTTAAATATAATAATATTATTAGGTATACTTATCAACTATATAAATATATATTATTGACTTTTATAAAATATTCATTAAAAAATTATCGTTATTTTTTTTACTTTTTGAGGTGTCTATATAGACGTCTTGCATGTTTAAAGGAGGAGTGTCAGTCGCTGTATTGACGTCGCGTGTTTTTGATGAAATTTACAAATTATAGAAAAATAATCAAAGATTATTTAGTCATAGATTGTATCGATTTTCGATTTTTATTATCTCCTTCGCACGAAATACTGCAATAATTTAATGATTATAGTAATTAAACTAATGTGTGGTGCAATTTTTGTTTATTACACAAAAATAAATTCTACAAGTATAAAAATTATTTAGCTAATTAGTGTGATATTATTAGATCTCTTTTTTAGAATGTCAAATTTGTATGCGTCCTTGCAGCTTAAAAAAAAAATTTTCGATTTTTTTGAGTAAATGATGATATTGGTATTGTATATAATATATCAATAGGTACAGTTAAATATTTTAAGAGGATTAGGTATACCTACTATAAAATATATATTATATATCTATGTAGGTAGATTTGCTTAAATTGTATTTTGTATATACAGATAGAGTTTTGTATTCCCATGATTGTGACTCTATAAACCATAATAAATATAATTATAAAGTACACAAACTACCTATACAATTATTTTAAATTATATAATAGTGTTAATTATTTTTGTAATTTAAGTGTTCTTTTTATCTAATTAGATTTTCAAAAATAAAAGTACGAGATGATTGGAAATTAAGTTTGTAACATTTTGGAAATTAAAAAAAATGTAGTGTACATATTATATATATTATAGTGATTATATGCGCGGACTTTTAAATTGTATAATTATACTTTAGAATGAATAAAAATAATGTTATGTTTGCAATTAAATTACATGTAGTCTTATTATAATGGTAATTTTCGATTTTTGTGTAAAATTATTAACTATATATACATTTGTATATAATGTATACTCACCTAACATACCTACATATTATTTCAACAATTTATAATATTGATACTAAAATAACAGAATTACGAAAAATAATATGTATTACTGACTGATATTAAACATTAAAATACACTAAAATGCTTATAAATTATAATTATAATTTTCAAATAATTAACATTTATAATTTCATTCGAAAAAATTTACATGAATGTAGCAAATTTTTTTTTTATTTAATACCATATAAAAATGCATTCAACATGTTTTTTTATTAATACATTATATTAGCAGCTTATATATGCTTTGTAATGTCTCTGTTGCCTATTTACTATGTAAGGACATAATTTAAATTATATATTTCGATTAACATAATATTTCACTATTTACTACACATATGATATTAAAAAATATTAATAATACCTAATGGTAGTATAACTATATAATATAGTAGTTATTATTATTATGTTGTGCATTGCGTGGGCTGACTACAGTATACGTACACTCTATATATACTATACATACACTTGTGTGCGTTGTTACATAAAAAGGTAATGGCCCCGTGAAGGACGCATGTTTTATTAATTTTTTAAGTTGTTACCTATCTGTTCCGCACGACTTTTAAAATATTACATTCAATGTTGATTTATATATATAATTAGTATTTATCATTGTTTATAGAACAGATCTTTTAAAAAAATCTTTAAATAATATTAAACATTATAGTTTTCATTCCGTATTATTCACTTTGTTTTCAATTTAATTGTTTATATTAAGTTATTATAAATATATAAAGAGGATTTTCATTATGTTGCTTATATATTGAGATATTGAAATTTCTTTCATCTTTTTACTGATGGATGCTTAAAGAGATACATAAGGTTTACTTAACTATGGTTATTTATAGGATTGTTATGACTTGATGAGATTTAAATAGCTTTATATACATATATCTATATTTTGATAAACATTATACTAATTATTTACAAATTTAAGGGATTGAAACCTAATTGTTATAATTAATATTTTTTTAAATGTATTAAATATTTAAAAGTATTTTATTGAATTCATATACAGAACGTTTTTAGACAATTAGAACTCGTAAGAACAAATTATTGATTAAAATATTTTGTTGATGAGCAGATAGGATGGAAACAGGACACAATACACGTATAACACGTAAAGTACCTATATAGATAATATAACCGCTATACTAAAATGTAATTATTATAAGTTCAAATGGACGATATCTAAAACTAAAAACTATAATAGAATTAGATATTTAAAAATAGGTCTATCAAAAACTTGAGAAAATCGCTCGAATGTCATTATGCGATTGAAAAGTTGAACAATATAATCGATTACAATTATTATTATTTATCGTACAACGATTCAAGGTGTTCAAAATATTACACATAATAAAATACCCAGTAATTAACGAGTACAACGTCTCCAACTCATTTAAATGGTGTGTGGAAACTGGCTTGTGTGTGTGTGTGTGTGTGTGGTTACACGTTAGGTGTATTGTGTGTGCGCAAGCTGGCGCGCCGTGTCGTTTCCCTAAAATGAAAATCGACGAATACGCTCGAGGCAACGTTTTTAATAATCTTTCTATTATTATTATTTATAGCCGTTAAGTTTACAAATGTATATGGTAAACTGTATAAAGTATGTACAAAATATTTTAAATAATAGTATTATTATAATTTATATACCGCGTTATACCTACCTATAATACCTATACATATTATTTTAGAGAACGAAATTATATCGGCCGTATAATATATAATATATAAGACATATATTAGGGTTTGTATATATTAAAATTTAAAATATTGATAATATCAGTATACCTATCGTATATAACATTAATATATTATTAAACATTCACTTTCATGTAAGTATAGATACAGCACGCTAGCTGCGTGTAATATATTTATAAATAATAAATATAATATATATCTAATGTAATTTCACAAAAGCTAATAATTATTACTTGAACTTTGTTTTCTCAAACGAAAACAAATAATAGGCAATGATCTTTGTCAAATTGTTTATTTTCCACGCGTTGTTTCACTCGAGTCCGAAATCTTATTAAACGATCGGAGATAAATTGCATTATAATTATTATAACAAACGCAATAAATCAATACATCTGTGTAGCGCTACAAAAATAGTTATTTTTTACGATTTTCACCGTATTATATAGTATACCGTCTAATATTATATTATTTTTTATCTTCATACACCTGTATAGGTATACTTCCGTCTATAAAGCTCAAAAGTGTACGATTTAACCTTATTTGTTTGCTCTGATCTACAATATTTGGAGTCCCCTAAATATAATATTATGATGTCAATTCAAACTTTCCGTCTCATCGAAGAAGATAACGATTAAAATATCTAATACAATACAATAACATATTTTATTATTATTTCATTTACTCCACTTCTGGGCATAGATATTATACATTCATAGAGGCGTTTACACAATAACCGATATAGTATATTTATACCTGTACGTATAGTCTCTTAATGACACACATTTACAGACTATATTATAAGTACGCAATATTATATATGTATGTATAGTATGATATTATCGTTAATACAACAACACAGCAATATAATAAAATTACACATTGCCTTATGATTTTCTATATACGTCATTACGTTACCAATAAATTGTTTTTATTATTGTCATTATCATATTTGTACGTATAATAATATGAGTTATGACGTGCAGACGTATTAGAAAATAATATGAAATAAAAGTTTAAAAATCGCGGCTGCGTGCATCAAACGTGTTTTTTAAAAAAAAATATTTATTATCCCCATTACAACAACCATCTCTTCCGTGCGTATTTTTACACACATTATAGTAATATCTGACATACGTAATATTATTATATTCCATTTCGAGTCTACACAGCGCATATATTATGTCTTGTGATGTTTTTTTCTACATGTACCTACCTACAGTGTACACATTTAACTGCCTTCGTAGCCGAGTTGTTAATTGAAAACAACTCGATTCCAAATCGATTCTGGTCCAGTTTTTGTTTAATATTCGTTATTATAATTGCGTATATACCTACTTACATTACGTATATATATATAGTTTAAGTTATAACTATAACAAAACGACCTACAAGAAGGTCTGGAATTGGATTTTTTTCGTTTTATGCTTTTTTTTCGATTAAAAACACTGTTTACACTTTTTGATTATTTTTCTCGTGTTCGTATTTGTTATCCAACAATAACTGCAGACTGCAGTTGTGGATATGAGTAGTATAATGCTCCAATATTACCGGAAAACTCTATTGAAATATTATTATTTTGTAATTCATATGCACATTGTACCTACATCATAATATAAACATTATTCGTTTCTTTATTTATATGTGTAAAATACGACCAATTCTAAATCTAATTTACGTTAATGAGGTTTTAACTCACGCGTTAACGTAGAAATATTCGTAAGTATTGCGTGGTGTAATACTATATATTATAATAATAATATATATATAATATATTTCATCGTATAATACTCGTTACGGTACCAACTAAATTTCGAACGGTTGGAGGGTGGAGGGGAAAGTGGACGTTTCGTCTGTTCGAAACAAAACGAGTTAAATAATAATAATTATACATTATATACTGTCTCTTGACGGTTGTTTGAGTGTGCATGTACGGAAAATAATGTTGTCCATTACCAGAATGACTTGACAAAATAATAAAATCTGAAACTATAGCTAGGTATACCTATATACACTTCGTCTGATGGATGAATTAAAACACTATTGAATATAAACAACGATAAGTGATTGTTCAGGAAAAATATAACGAATAGAAGTGTCACGTATTCACGTGTATATTTTTAACGATATAAACAAATATATAACTAAACATAAACATATTATATAATTGTGTAAACTGTATAGTGCATATTATACAATTGGCCAACACGGGGGTATCGTTCACTTTATATATAACTTTTTTAAAACTATTGTCATTGATTATATTCTACATAAAAAAATAATTTTAAATTTAACTAGTTGTAAAATACATAATAGACATACAGATAGTCAAGTTAAATTATGTTAAAATAAGATATTATATATAGGCTAATGACTAATAGTAGTTGAATAAGCGTTTATTAAAAAATTAAAATAAACAATAAATATTTACCACTAATGTAGTACATAATGGTGATGTACTGCTAGTACTGAGTACCTACCAATTATAATAATATACATAATGGTTATTATATTTATATGGCACATCTTGAGTAACATTTTTGTGACCATCTATTACGCAAAAAATTCAAATCATTTATTTTATGAAATGATTTTTTTAATCCTTACATGTAATAAGTAATTTGTTAATAATTATTTTGTTTAATAATTAATTGAGTTAAATTATTTATATGATTTATCATGTTATGAAAACTTTCTTATTATAATATATTCTAAAAAATTAACAGCTATAATATTTAAAAATGAATATTGTGTATAGTTAAGGGTTGATCAAATTGTGATTATTTAATAAACCGTATTATATATATAAAGGTAAAGCATTTATAGTTTATTTGAGAAGTGATGAAATTCTATGCATTTTATTTATTTAATATTAATATTTTGTTCAATGCAATTACAGAATTTACATTAATTTGACGTAAAAATGAGTTATATAAAGTTTAACGTGATACGCTGACAGATATGACTAAAGTGAAATTACGTTTTTATTTATTGTCCGTATGTTTTTACGTATAATTTACATTATAATTATTATAATTTTTTAGGTTATTGCCAGATTATTGGCTTTGATAGACCATTTTGGTTGGTTGCCTTGAGGTCATTAGAGGTGTATACCACAGCAGTTAAATTTGACAGACGACACGCGTGTTTTACGTTAAATTCCTTAAACCCGTTTCCTTTCCTCCTATCACCAGCCCACGTGATTACCACAGCAACGCCCAATCTTTTAATTCCACATGTAAAACACATCATATTATTTTCATCATCAGTACTACGAAATTAAAAGTATATAATACTAGACGCGGAAAGGAAATAACAGCCTGGCACAGTGTCATCACGTGGAGAAAAATAATTACATTAAAAAATTGTGAAACATAATATACATAATATATATCATACACCTATATACCCCTACCCATTACCTACATACTTACATATTGTTATATTATACAATAGATATGTATGCCTGAACTAGAGGTTACATTTATGAAAAATAACATTTGATTTTTAATTTCAGTATTTTTCATTGTGAAAATTGTAAACATAATGTCATAATGTACTTCTACAATATCTATTTTCTCTATTGATGTACCATAAATTGTGTTGATAATCTATTCTATATGTTAATGATATCGCGCGCATTCCAATTAAAGTCATCGCATAAACTATTACATTTTTTAACCTGTGTAGGTAACTTACAATGATATAATAATAAAATATAGAGTTATATACTAGAGTTATATACTTATGCGGATTGCCAGTCATTCATAAAAATATGTTTACGATGTATAAAGTTATAAATTAATATTTGGGATACGTTTTTATACACACAATATAATATATATTATAACGTATATTGGACAAACTATTAAAATTTATAGAAAAAATGATTATAACATGGTTGTATATTATTCTACAGAGTCCAATTAAAAAATATATTATCAAACATAAGAATAGTATAATAATAAATAAGTATATACCTACGGTTTTAATCAAGCTGTCGTGTTTATATTATATATTATATATTATAATAATACATTAATGTATAATTCTTTGAAGGTAAAGTTGAATTAGTTATGATAAGTCACATTAACAATATTATATTTTTTTTACATATAAACGTATTAGGATATTTTCAATGATTGTTAATATGTATTTGGTATTTTTGTATTAAAGTAGTCAATAGGTATATAGGTATTATTATAAATTGAAATTTATTATTTTAAAGATTTGTTGTGTACTTACAATATTTGCTGACCTTTTATGTAATTTATAATTTCATTTTTAAATTCTTTCTTAAATTTTTTGACTTGTTTAGGAGTCAAAGTATTCGTTACATCGGTGATTTGCAATCGTGTCTATTTTTTTTTTTTATAACTATGTAATGTTTTTCTGTAATTGGTAGTCCATATAATACAAGTGCAACACTTTACATTTGTGATCTAGTGATCTACGAAAAAAAAGTTGGGTACCACTGATTAAAACGATTAAATAATAAAAAAAAAATATACATTTAAATAATTTAATTGTTTTTCAAACTACATTTCAATAACGTCTCATAACTCATAAGAATATATTTATGAGAAAGCAATATGATTACGACCTAGAAATACTTTAAATAACTATTGTAATGTTTATAATACAAGCATTCCGAATACCTCTTTATGTTAACAAATATTTCAATAAAATAAAAAGATGGTACAAATATATTTTATCTATAGGAGCAAAACGTCAATAACATAGAACTTAATAATATATATATTATAGTCTAATACAAATATAATATAATTAATTGTAAATACTCTTCATATATTATATTTTTGTGATGGCAACAATATGGCATAAATACATATATAGTTATAGTAAATTCACTAGCTGCAGTCATGTCATATTGTACCTTATTCCCATCTATCTATATAATATACACGATAAACATGTAAAATACCACTTACGCCACGTCGCCGTCGCCATGTATATCACAATGAATTAATTATACTGTTATATAAGGCTGACAGTAAAAAAATTTGCATATAACATGTTACATTTTACTTATTAAAATATTCCGTTTTAGCCTTTTAGGGTAAGTGAACAAATTCGATTTGTATGAATAGATAACTATTTGCATGCGCGTTAATATTTTGCAACCAAAATGTACTTATATACGTGCGTAAATCAAATTATCAAGGGTATTTTTTTTAGTTTTTAATTATTTTATTGGGAGAAAAAATTTTCAATTCAAAAACAAATTTTAAATCACCATGCCATGTGATATGTTATCTACTTGTATATTTAATAAATTTATTCCTACATTTCATTAACCAATTTAATTTAACCAGATAAAATAAATTTCATAGCAAATCATTTACCTATTAATAAAATAAAACAATAACATTAGTTATTAGAAAACATTATTAAGATTATATAAGGATTAAGTACTGTTAAAATTCGAGTAATTAGTACAAGCAGCAGCTGCAGTTCTATCTGGTCTCCAGTTATCAATAATAGTATACATTATTCAGCATATATGTACAATATGTACAATATATATGATATTGATATATACATGTTGTATATATTTTAGAAACTATGTTACTAACATAAACACATACAACTTTAATGTTTATGACGTCTATGACGGGTACAAAATAATATATATGTTACGAACTAATATAAACTATATTATATAATATTATTATACTGCTAAACACTTCCTGTTGTATAAATACCGTCAATTTACGATTTTACGGAAAAACTATTCCAAAATCAGTTTGGTAAATTAATAAATCTGCATAGGAAATTAGGAAAATTCTTATTATCGCTTGAAAATGGACTTCAGTAAGCATACACAAAAAACGTGCATTGTTATTTGAATTTTCGGTAGCACGTGCCGGTTCACTTTCCACGGGGGGCCTCAGTCGTTGGTGAACCGATATGATAATAATAATATGTAAATAGTGCCGTCGCCATCGCGTCGTATAGTCACACGGTAGCAGACAAACACCCGTTTACTACTGTCGACAATATGAATACATTCTACAATCGGTTTGTCGGCCGGACAGGCTCGAAGAGCCCCTGTTGAGTCGGCGACTGCGGGAGGTTTGTCGCTTCCGACCTCCCGCAGTGGACATTACACGCTACCGTAGTCCTAGCTATGGCTGTTGTGTATCATCACAATAATACGGGATAGAACGTCCGACCACGGTGGTAGAAACGACTAGGTCAGAAAATTAATTTGTGTTAACAAATGAATTCACGCGTATTTTTATAATAGATTTGCCTGTATGCGGTCAGATTTTTAAAATTTGCGTAATGATTCTTAGCTGTACCGATGATTATGTGTTTTTTTTTTTAAAACGAAAAACCGTTTAACCAAGCATGATATAATTTGTGTGGAATAATGATGGCTTGGAAAAACGTATAGGCATTTGTGTAATTTATATTTAATATAATATCGTTGATTATGAAATGACGACGGAGAACAAAATACGAGTATATCCATTTAATTTGCCCATCACGTACGTGGGTGGCTATAGAAAAAATAATAACGCTCGTCGTATCATTTATATTCATGCGCGCTGTTTGTTTGAAATTTTGTTTTCCGCGCTCATTTATGGGGTTACAAAAATTAACATAGGTAAATGAACATGCATAGCGGCATATACATATATGCATGTAGACAATCTCACATTTATCAACGTATGAAACGAGAAAAAAACTCGCTGCCAAGTAGAAATTAGGTATGAGAGCAGCAGATATATTTATAGCAGGAAGACATAAACGATTAATATAAATAAAACAGAACTAACGCGGGCGGTGAGTTAAATTGGAAAAAATATATAAAAAAGTAGGTCCATCGTAGGGTCAGGTTACGCGCGCGTTTTATACCTATCTAGAAAAATGGAGTTTTAATTTACAACCGACAGAATGAATTTATCGTCGTGCCTGGAACCGCAACGAAAAATCTTAATAATAATATTATCTCGAAAAAATGTATATGCTATAATACATATATATATAAATATATTACGAGACGTCGTCATTTTCTTTCGGTGTTTTTTTCACCCTGTTCCCCTTCGCTGCAAACACTATCTCCGTCTCTGTCGTCGTTCTCTTGTTTTAAACAACAGTCTAAATTTCTAATTACGAGACCACGTCAAGGTGCAGGACGCGTGCCCTCGGGTCAGACATTATGGTTTTAAAATATTCAAATTGTTCTTTATTATAATCTTGGCGCATAATGTATAGGTAACATAAAAAAACAACTACACAAGAACCGATGATCCGAATACTTCACGTATCAATCTCTCTCGGCGGCAGCTCTATCCCTCCTCGCACACTTCTCCAAACCCCGTCACCCGTCCAACGGTAATTTACTATCGCACATTATATTGTCCGAGGTATGGATGATTTATCGATGATAAGCCGCCGTTGCCACCGCCGTCGCCAGCCGGCTGGCGATTTCAACGGCAGTCCATAAATTATATGCCGTTTCCTCGGATCGACAGAAATGCGTGCGTTCCAGGACATTAGTTACGATACAGCCATATTATAAGTACAAGACGTATAAAAGGGAGTTAAGGTTATTATATATTATTATTTAGTTTATTGGAATATCTTATATAGCTGGGTTTAAGATATTCCATATTTACTGTAGGTAATATTATGATAACATATAATAATTACATTATATGCTTTGTTTAAAAAAAAAAAAAAAAACACTTTTATGTAAGCAATTTTATTATATGATGTAGAGTGGATAGTTGATATAATATATAAATTACTTTATTCGTGAACTTATAATATATTAATAGGTATAATGTACTCCATAATATGGTCTATGAATCATAGTTATTCATATAACTGATTTCACAATATTTTACGATGTACAGTTGGAGTTTAAAATACTTATCTTTTCAATATTTTTATAGACAATAAAACAGTTTTGACACTAATATGATACAAATAAAGAATATATTATATTGTGTATATTGTTCATATATATATATATATATATATACATATGTACAAGTGTACAACGCTCTAAGAAATAACCAATCTACTGTACTATATTATATACTTATTATGTTCTAATTTAAGAAAATAAATTAAATTTTACACCTATATACCTAGATTAAATTATTAAATGTAGTCATAGTTAAATACATAAACTATAAAGGATTTGTCCCTTTTGTTTTTTTTTTCAAAAAAGACTATAGGTAGGTATATAATAAATAATTGTTTGATACACGTGTACAAAAAATGATATAGGTAGAATGATTTATTTAGTTCTGTTCTTAACAAAAAAATTAAATAAATAAAAAAAAATTAATTGAATCTTTAAAAATATTCATGGAAATGAGTATGACACGTAATTATGGTTTAAGTAAACACACATATCTAGCTATTTGTATAAAACAATATAATAATTGGAATTCCTTTCTTAATCATATAGGTACTATATTCGTGCCATTTAAATGTTTGTTTAAGTACACGCCAGTAAAAAATGTATAGTCTTTCAGTATGATTAAGATTGAATGGTATGCCAAGAAATTCCTATACTCATAGTCTCAACAGTCAATAGTCAATACATATTACACATATTTAGAGGTGCGTAACAAATCGTATAATGTATGCGTAAAAACTACAAAATATATATGTATATGTGCGTACTGTGTACAGCCTCCGGCAATTTGTGAAACGCAACGGTGTACCAAAACTTTAAGAAAACATGGTGCTCTCAAGTAATCATGTAAATATTCTAAGAAACTGTTGAAGGTTTGTTTGTAGCATAAAATTGATCAGTATACGCACAATATTTCTCTCGATTTTATGAGTAAATGTTATAATAAGGCACATATTTGAAAAATTTAATTTATGGTCTTGAATCGATACACGTTTCTATTTTATGAAAACATTAATCCATGTATTTTATTTCTACATGTATTTAGATTTATTTACAACGAGGTAATAACCAAAAATCAACAAAAAATAAAATAAATTATAGATTATTTTAAGAATATATTTTATAATAAAAGTCATCGATAGTTTTAGAATAAGGCTCGGTTATAATGTTTTGTTTTTATGTAAAAAAAAATAAGCATAATATATTTAAAAAAAGTGCATGTTCATGATCAAAACACATCGTACCTATATATCTATATTTTTATATAATAATAATACTATCTGAACAATATAATGATGAGTGATTAACTGTATATAAGTACGTACAACGTGCAATTATATAATTATTGTATATTAATCTGACTAGAATACTATTTGCGCAACCACTAATAAACAATAATAAGTATAATATACACAGTTATATTTTATCAGGGTGATTATTTGAAATTTTATTTTATTGTAGAATTAGGATTTATTATTAATAAACAGAAAGCTCGATTTATTAATTTGGGTGTGATGTTTTATATTTTGTATAAAATTATATGTTTACTTTGGATTTTAGTATTTGAAGCTGTCGTGCAATAATATTGATTGCATCTGATAATACGAAATTATTATACTTTATTAAATTTAAAAAAATAAATTAAATCATCATTATATAATATATTTTATGGAATTTTATTAACATCACACCATAGCAACTATAATCTAAATCTCATTTACTGAGATCTCCGTATGACATAGTATTGCGGTTCAATCCCTGAAACATTATATTATAATGTAATATACAAATAATTATATCATTGCTGCATAGTCGTTTTGTATGATTTGTACCAATTTTTGTATGCTTATTTAAATTTAAATGCACACTATAATTGACACACAGACAACCAGGTAGATGACGTAGTTTAAAGGAAGAACAATTAAATGAAATTAAAAAAAAATCGTACTCATTATTGTACTTCTACGCTGATAATGGATTTACAACCTTCGGAATTGCATTCGTATAGCAGGTGTATATAAACATACACACAAACACACACACATATATCTCATCGGCAGCGAACGCGTTTATACGGTATATTTCATGAATAAATTTTACCGGGCTAGAAACCAATTTAAACGCACGCAATACCAGCACCGAATACGATAAATCTTTGTTGCCGCTTGGTTTTTATTGACCAATTAAAAAATTATTGAAACAAAATGTATAACGAGAATAAAAAAAAAAAATGCTAACAACGACCCGCAGAGAGGATAATGGTAATATTGTATTTTTCAGTGGTTCGACCGCACTGGCAGATTATTGTATATAATAATATTATTAGGTAAATATATACAATTCTCAACTGTTTACAGAAATATAATGTGAAAATCGTGGTAGCTGATTATTATTATTAATAATAATAATGATTTAAATCCATAATCCATAATTAATATACTTCACTAATTATAGTTTGGGATTTGTTTGACATTTTTTATTAAATAATGTAAATGACTCTTTTCTTCTAGTTATTGGGTAATTCTATATTTTATAAAGATGCACACTATAAAACTTTATTTTGTTCTTTTGATACTTAACAAATGAAAATAACAATCTCAATTTCTTAAATACGATTAACAATACTCTTTTAAGTTAAAGAAATTAAAGTTAAGCAATTTGATGGTAAGTAAAATTATACTTAAAAAATAGAGTTGATAATTTCATTAATTTCATTTAAAATTTAAAATTAGTTATTGTCATTTGCCAGAGCTCAAAAGAACAAATTATAGTTTGAGAGTTACTGATGAGTACTAAACATTTTTGTGAATGACAAAATTCGTTTTTAATTTTTATACTCTGCAGCTGTATATATTTTATATTATTATATTGGGGTATATGAATATTGAATACGTTAACATTTTTAACGAGCGGTTAATTATAAATTAGTTATAAGTATTTAAGATTTAAAGAAATGGAGTAGACGAGTAGACGACCAACATATTATTTTGCTGGTACCTACACTTGTGCTATAATACTCAGATAATCTAAGGTACAAACACTAATTAATAATTAAAGATTGCAACAAATTACTAATCACTTAAAACTCGATTTTTATGTATCGGAATAATAAAAAAAAAATGTTGATTTGGAATAAATTAAAAGCATATTCTGTCATTTAAAAACCATTCATAAAAAAAAAATGATTAAAAATTATAACTTATTCAAAATAATTTGTAAGGTGATCAAATTATGTAAAAATATAATTTGCAAAACAACGAGAGTAGAGTATAGACATTGAAATGAATCATGGATCATAATATATACTCTGTATTCATAGTTTTTAAAAGCACATAGGGTTAAGTTACAACGAAAGTTTGAAGAACCTATAAATATATTAAGTACTTTATACCTATGTATCACGTTACTTTGTGTGATTTAATATGTGTACTTGAAATTGAAATACTGTTTATTGAAGTGGTATTAATATTTACTTAGTAAGTTATTTATTTACTTTATAAAACAATTATTATTAAAACAAATTAAAAAAATAAATTAAATATAATAGGTACTTTGTATATATTGACTCATCAAATACCTTTAAAAATTACACATAAAGTAATTTAATATTTCGTAATTTCTTAGTTATATTTATGTCTAATGTCTATGTATAACAATTAAAAAGTAGTAAACTAGTAAATAATATAATATATTATGCGTGTATCCGTATATAGTGTATTGTAGTTTATCAATAAAATATCTATATTATGCAGTGTATTAATATTATGTAAATTAAATCCATAAGTCATATGTCATAACTAATTAAATATATAAACGTTTTCACATTTGTTTAAGGTCATTCATTTAAGTATCGAATAAACATCATTATAAAGTATTTTTAATGACTAGTATTCTACACAAATGAATTGAGCACCACAATGTACAATTGAAATAAAACGTGGAGATTGCAAATTATGTATTTGTGTCAAACTGTCATTATTACTTAACTATGTCAATTAAAATCATAGAACTACTTATATAGTGTCTTAAGTTATTTTATACGTACGTTGAAAATAATCTATCTTATGTCAATGATAAGATTAGAAAACGTAAGCGACATCTTTTTTATATTAGAAATTCTCAAAAATCATGAGAAAATATTATAATAAAATAATAGGTATACATTTCGTGGGGGAATGAATTTCCGATTAAAATAATAATTAAATGATTTATAATTCTTTCTGTTCGATTTATCGTTTGTATTTTAAATACTTGAATTACATTAATGTCAGTGTCTGAAATTATTAAAAATAGAGGTTTTTGGGTCAACGACTATTAACACTGCAGTATGTTGAGAAATGAGTATTACACTGCTTATAATTGAATAAGGTAGTTATCGTAATACTCTAAGAAATCTAACATTTACATGGTGCAAGATAAATTTCCTATATTTTACTCATTGACTTGAGATCATTTTTATCAAAGCGTGCACAATATTTAATATCAATGTCCATCTACATATTATTATGATCGTTTAACAAAAAAATATAAAAATCATAGTTAAGTTGAAAATGTTCAATCACAAATATGATATTTAATGTTTAACACTATACTGATTTTTTTTTTATTGTTAATGAATAAGTATTTTTGTTAGTAATATTTTAACTTTCAAATAATTATGAGAAGTTAAGCAAGTGTCTGTAGAATAAGTACACTTTTCAAACTCTGAAAATACCTCTTAAATAGCGATATTTTATGTTTAAATTTGAAATAATTTTAATCGATTATATAATAAATTCTGCAATTGGGTAACACTTATATTGAATATAATGTGTACAAGATTATACCCATATTTCTTTCTCAGATATTATTTTTGAAAAGGTGTATAGATTTATGTGTGGACGTTTACATTTTTTTACAGGTGTTCACATTATTCTCCCCATTTTACCATTACAACAGCTCGAATTGTGCTATTGTGCATATAGGCGTTTTTTTTGGATCCCTTTATTGAGGTCCTATTATCCCAATACGCGGTTAACGTTTGAATTCAATCATTTAATACTTACCAATATAAATAATCACAGTTTGCAAAAAATAATTAAAATCAATAATAAAAAAATAAAAAAACATTTGATTAAAAAAAAATATATGCTCACTACTTTCACTGATATTCATTACGCTTTTAACAGCAATCTTTTCAGAACATTATTCGAACTATTTAGGTATAACTATATAATTATACTACAATAATTTATATACAAAACACTTGTGCATGCTGTTTAGTGCACATGAAAGATTTTAGTTGTATTAACCAATTACGTACAATACTAACCAATGACAGATGATGATATTTTAGTATGTGCATTTTTTTGTAAATATGCAGTTGGTAGAAAGTATAGGAACACTTTTTATTTGAATTTGTATAAATGCAATAATTAAATTTATACTTCTCAGAAATATTTTTTACCTAACTACAAAGCTCTTTTTAAAACTTAATGATTCGTACACTAAAATTACACTACTATAATTATTATTATTATATTATTTATGTAGTTTTGAGTGCTTGTTATGATTGATAAACATTATAATTATTAAGAGCAAATTTTACAATATTCAATCGATCGCATATCGCAAAGTACAATATTATATTGCACGCACTGTTAAAGTATTTTATATTTTGTTTAAAAATAATTTATTAATGACACACCTATATCATATTATATATTATTATATTTAAATAGTTTTATTGTTATTCTTTTTTAATTTATTTATGACTAAATAGTTATTTATATTTTATTCTCACGTTTTTTTTTCTTTTGCTTTTATTCAAAATACCTAAATTAAGATTATAATTAAAATAAATATGAACTCTAAAGAATCATTTTAGTGGGTTAGGTAGGGAAATGTTAATTTGTTCTTAAACATATGCATTGTAAGTGTCCAAAAACCGCCAGAGTAGCGGTTTCCCACCCTTTTTCTGTGTAAGTAACTATGCCGCTTTTAAATAATCAACCCCATGCTGGTTACATATTTTAAAATGATAATTACATTTACCAATTTGTAAGAATTATTCTATTGTTACATACAGTAAGACAAACGGCAGTAAATACTGTACCTACAGTATACAAATATAAAAAATAAAATGAAATTCTACCCAATCAATTACTTACAGAATACACATTTATAGTTATAGGTATACTCTTTTTTAGTAAGTCATTTCAGTTTTTAATATGTTTACAGTATAGAAGATCAAAAGGTTTAATGCTCTAAACATTAAAATATAGCAACTAATTAACTGAAAATAATCATCTTTATACCTGTCTTTAAATTATAACTAAACAAATTTAAATACATATAGGTAATATAAATGAATCCAAATCCAATAGACATTTTAAAAAGTAGGTATTTAAATCATTACGAATAATTATAATTTATATATTACAATATTTTTTAACAATAATATGTCTTAAAATTATATTACAATATATAAATTTATTATTCATTTTGAATATACTTGTTTGTGTTTAATAATATATATAATATAATATAATAGATATATTTTTTAAATATCTACAGTAGTAAAAATGTTTTATTATACTGAATCGCGATCACTAAATTATCGGTCATCACAAACAATAATGCATAATAATTACGTGTGAGCAACAACGTGTATAAAAAAGACTAAATGACAAACACAGCTAATAACAATTTTTAATTTACACCAAATATTAATGAATATATATATATTTTTAATTTGTAATGAAATATAAAATTAACGCTCGTTAACGAAAAGTATACTGCAGAAATATAATATAATATATTATATATATGTATTATTTTTAAATATATTTTGAAATTTTACTCAACCCGCACAGTTTGAAAACCTCTGCCCGACTATAATCTTCCGATAATTTCATAAAATAAAAATTTATTCTATTAAAGCTAAGAATAAAAAATACATTGATATTTTTCAATCCATATACTTTTTGTATAAAAATATAACCTTGCTGGTTACTTATTTTTACTGCTAATGGTCAAAGCTGTCATTACATTGTGAAAAGGGAATATATTTATAGGTACCTAAATTATTGATCTTAACAATAAAGTATTAACTGTAAATAGCATGATACTCAAAAAATAAACGTCCAAACCGGTACTTGATTTTTTCGACAATAATTGTAGATAAAACGTTTTTAATAGTAATAATAATAATCCTAATAATTGACGAGTTAGACTAATAATTTCGGGACCCTTTAGAAATCAGAAAAAGATATATTTTACAGACAGTAAATTTTGAAAAGGATAATTTGTGTAAACGATGTTTAAAATAAATATAAAAGGTTCGAACACGCGATTGATCTACGAGTACCAAGACGTTATTTAATGTTTTATGATAAACGATCGAAAACGATTCAGTATAATATATTATTCGTTGTAATTGAAGATGAGCCGCAATGAAAGCGCTGGATATATTCGCATCAAATACTGTAAATATATATAATATATATTATATATATATATATATATATATATATAATATATTATATATATATATATTTTTGTATTGGATTTTTGGAAAAAATACCTCATAAAAAAAGTAAATAACATGTTACCATTTAAGAGTTATACTACGTAACACATTATTGCCGTTTGCAAATAATTTTGAACACGTGCTATACGTACAGACGCGCGACTTTTGATCCTTACGAGTGTCGGAAGATTTAGTGGTACATTACCCGTTTCCCACGGCTTCAGGGTTCAACGTGCGTGTATTAGTATATCTGTGTTGTATGTGTGCATGTGTGTGTATATCAGTAATTACAGGTATAAAGTCACATAACGACATAAGCACGTCGGGGTTATAGAGCAATGTTTTATATATATATATATATTTTTTTTTATCTTTATGGGCGTTATATAAAACGCACTAATGTTGGGTGTGTATAGCTGGTCGGGACTAGCTGACCAAAAAATTGACGCCATTTACTTAAGACTATCATCATCATTTCCCGTCTACAAGGGTCGGTTCCACCCCCGGTACAATCTGACTGTCTCCGCGCGACCGCCAAACGTATCATTTGCGTGGCCCAAATGCCCCATAGTATATAATATATATACACGTACACGAGGAAAAAGCGGCTTTGTTTGATTATGAATAAACAATAATTAATAGACAGGGTCGTTTGTATATAAATATATATATATATATATATACATCCTCTTTAGATCCAGTACAATAGAATTATCATTCTCGTATAATATCCTATATAGACGACACGCCTTCTGGAATTCACCTGTCTCCCCGATTGAGGACCTATTGCCGCCTTCCTATAGGTTTATTGATACTGATAATTTACTATAGTAGTAGGATACATCCTAAAAATTTAAAAAAACGCTTTCCAATATAATGCCTACGTACATTATTTTTACTTAAAATATAAGTTCTTAATTTGACGTTTTAATTTTTTTTTTGTAATGTTTTCATCATTAAAATAATAATCGAACTCACCGAACATCTTCGACTATGATGATGCTACTTCCGTAGAATGACAGCCAATGATTTTCACGTCTAAAAATAATTTAGTTAAATCATTAAAATGTATATATTTCGTATTTTTGTATGATTTAATAAGTATTATTTAAATAAAGATTGTTATTTTGGTTAAAGTTTTATTTTTGTACAATTTAATTATTTAACTGCATTTGATACGTTTAAAGTACGAATAATATGATAATCATATGTAATTTTTAGCTAACTATTGTGCTAGTAACTTTAAATTTTTGATGTTTGATGTAAAATATTTTCAAGTTTTTTAATGTATAACTCGTGTTTATGCTTTATTGTTTTGTATTTAGGTAGGTATTATATTAAACATATACCTACTATTTTTATAAAAATACAAAAATTCATCAAATAAGTATTGTGTTTTAAAAACGGCATTTTTCAGTATAAACAAATATTTATTGCATGAGCAATTTTATTTTCTATAAAGTACGTCGTATTTAGTATTATAAGCGTTGAAGTAACTATTTAAAATTAGTCAGATAATTAACGAATGATAATGTTAATTCAAATTTTTATGGTAACACAGCGTACGAGTAGGTGCAACGTGAATTAATTAAATAAAACTGTTTTAAATTTTGAATATAAGTGTTAAATCCAAATGTAACATACAATACTGATGAATGGTGAAGTTATTATTTGGGAAGTAATTGCATTTAAATGTTTTTAAACTAAGTCTTGAACGGGGACCGGGAAAAGCATTAGTCGATACGTTATATTTTTTAAGAAAATTCCGACTGAAGTTTTTCGTAATGTACTGCTATACTCTAGATTACGGGCCCGCAAGCATGGGAATTACGACATCTGCAACGACGGTGGAGAAACATTTCAAAACGCATTCACCACTACCACTGTTGTTCGAATGGAAAACGGCGAATTTGCATTAACTCGGGTGGTTTACCCTGCAGCGTCAAACCAGTGCGTATTGGGTAGTAGACGCGCGCGTATAATTAATGTTTTTAAGATATTTTCACTCTACTTGCCGCCATAAATTCACCACATAATATAATATAATACAGTAGGTACTTCCCCCCACATTTAAATGTATTTATAATATAACTTACATGTATGTGGTATAATAAATTATTTAATTTTATTTAAGTGCCTACATTATACTACTTACAATACATATAATGTATCTTTCATACTTTGTTTCGAATTTTATTCTTCACGGGAATTATAGTTCACTATCATATAATCTTATCTTATATGAATCAAGTGAGTTGTATTTTTTATGTCTAAGTTGTTAAATCACATCGAAACCCCATAATTCTTAATATTTTATCAAATAAATATTACTTTGTTTATTTGTACTTTTATAGTACCTATTATTTAATAAAATAATACTTTATCTAATTACTATGAATCTGCACGAAAAACGTATTAAAATAATTTTTAAGCTTTATTATAAAATCGTGAGTATATAGTTATAGTTATCTACAAATCAATATAAAATAATCTTTTGAACAAACAATAAATTCATGTTAGAGATGTTGCGATAATAATCAATTTATATTATTTATTTCTTATTCTATAAAAATATCTTAGTAGTTATCTCACAGATATTTGTAATATAGAATATAGAATACTTAGTAAGGAACAACTTATAGCTTGACGAAATTGTTGTAAGTAGCAAAGGTTTGCGAATCATTTTATGTAGTTAAAATTCACAAAATGTTCAGTTTAATTACTTTATAGACTTGAAAATTTAAAGCTAGATTTCTAGTAAATTATTCTTATTGGAATTATTATTAAGGGGGAAAAATAGATTACAGTGACTTAAAATAAATTAAAATAATGTTTGGAAATATAATGTTATAAAATATCTTTATTATAAATAAGGCCCGGAACTTGATGCATTTGCATCTTTTTTTCTAATGCTTACATTTAATGCTCGTCTATACAGAAATGTGATTCATGAAGTATAGAATTTAATGGTACAATTTTTATTTTGCATTTTTTGCATTTTTAGGGAATTTTATGTTTTACGGTCATTTTTTAGTAATTTTGGAGCATTCTTTGCATTTTTATAGATATATTTACATTTTTTACATTTTTCTTATACCTAATATATTATTTTGACAAAACTAAATATTTGTAAAAACTAACATATTGTGCAGCATATTGTATTACTGACATTATTTCTTATCTCCGTTTTAAATTTAGACCGCGTTATTAGACTCTGTAGTCTGTAGTTCTGTACACACTTGCATTACTTTGTGCTGTTTCTCCTGCGTTGTTGACAATGGAATGGATAACTTATCGTAATTTCCATTTAACAGTTTTACCAAGAATATAGACTAATCGTTACACACACTCACGCATCTTCTTCACATTGCGTCTTCTTTTGACCTTATACGATCAAAAATAATTTCGATAATTTTACTGATACACACGACTACACGAGACGTAGATGTGTGATTGTCATTTTACGTCTTTCGAGCAAAGTGGCATTGTACATGTGAACGACGGACAGTAAAGTTTTCGATTTAAATATTTAATGTATTTGATTTAATATGCCCAAGTACAAAGTTTCAAATAATACTCGATTGAATTCGTTTGTAAATCATTTTGGCAAAGACGTTTTTTCATCCGATGGCACTGTGTTATTTTGCAAAATTTGTGAGGTAAAAGTGGCAGCTGACAAAAAATTTACCATCGAACAGCATATTTCGCGTAAAAAACATGTTAATGGAGTTGAATTGAAAAAGAAAAACCAAGAACTAAGTACAAGTAAGACACAACGTTTAATTACCAAACCATCCAAAAAATCATCTTTCAATTATGATCTGTGTCAGGCATTACTAGCCGCAAATATTCCATTGCAAAAACTACAGAATGAAACATTTAAACAATTTCTGGAAAAATATACGAATAAATTAATTCCCGATGAATCGACTTTAAGAAAAAGCTACGTTTTACAGTGTTATCAGGAAACTATAGATAAAATCAGATCTTACGTAGAAAATAAAAAAATTTGGGTAACTTTAGATGAAACTACGGACGCCGAAGGGCGTTATGTAGCAAATGTTGTTGTGGGAACTTTGGAGTTGAATGGCCCCGGAAAACATTTTTTAATAAATACTGAAGTCTTAGAAAAGGTAAATCATAGTACAATTTCAAAACTTTTTGATAGATCACTTCAAATTATTTGGCCAAATGGTATAAAACACGACCATGTATTACTTTTATTAAGTGATGCTGCACCATATATGGTCAAAGCAGGTAGAGCTATCAAGGTATTTTATTCAAAAATGGAACATGTGACCTGCTTGGCTCACGCTTTACATAGGGTTGCGGAAGAAATTAGAAAACATTTTCCAAAAGTCGACCAACTTATTTCTAACTGCAAAAAAATATTTTTGAAGGCTCCTTCAAGATTACAAATATTTAAGGAAATAGCACCGAATATTCCATTACCCCCACAACCCGTTCTAACTAGGTGGGGGACATGGTTAACGGCAGCCTTTTATTATTGTGAACATTTTGATACAATTAAAAATATTATCATGAAACTGGAAAATGATGCGACCTCTATTGAAAAAGTAATTGATTTAATCACTGATCGCGAGTTAGAATTAAATTTAATTTATATTAAATCAAACTTTGGATCACTACCAAACTCTATAACAAAACTTGAATCATCAAAAATATGCCTTGCTGATGCTATACTAGTTGTAGAAGAAGAAAAGAATAAAATTCATCAAGCACGAAATAAAGTTGGACGCGAAATTCAAAATAAATTTAATAATGTTTTAGAAAAAAATAGTGGTTATAAAAATATGCAGATTATTTCAAAAATGTTAGAAGGAGAAGAAATAACAACAGAAGGCTTGCCAGAAGATATTAATATAGATGACATCACTTTTTTCAAGTATGCACCAATCACATCTGTGGAAGTAGAAAGAAGTTTTTCTAGCTACAAAACTTTATTATCAGAGAATCGGCGATCTTTTCTTTTCGAAAATATTAAACACACTTTGATAGTTCAATGTAACACAAGTATTATTTAAAAATATTTACATAATATTTAATGTTTAAACTTTAAGTAATAAAAATATTTGTAATGTATAAAAATATTAGCATTGTTTAGATGAATAAAATAATAATTAATAAATAAATGATTTAAAAACACGATGATTTATTATTAAAATATTTTTTGGTATTTTTAGGGTCATTTTTTAAGTCATTTTTTGATGTTTTTAAGTCATTTTAATAGTTTTTTTTTGTGCATTTTTTAAAGATTTTTAGGTCATCAAGTTCCGGGCCCTAATTATAAACCTATTCATACACCATTTGACGAGGTAATTAATTATATTGATTGATGTATATGCGATCTGTTTGAAAGAATTTAGTTTATTAACAATATACACTGCTAAAAATACAAATTATCCTCTGCAGTATTTAAAATCTGATTTTTTTTTTTCATACTATTTAGGATGACATTCAAATTGAATACATATATTAGGCGCCTATACATTAATACTATACTCATTAATTATACGTAAGTATAATAAGTATGCATCAAATATCCTTGTGGCAGTAGCTATATTTGTTGGATTTATTTTCCATACTTCATCTATTAACATATTATACTTATTTATTTGTATTTGTTTTTAATAATTAAACCATGTATAAAAGTTTATTTAGAATAAGAATATATTCTCTAAAACATATTATTTCATGAGTTACGAGAGAAAAGAAGTAACGTAGTGGTTACACGCTTACACTGCTAACATTTTAACATAATATATAAATTTAACATTTTTATTTTTGTATAATATACGGAACAGCTAGGGAAGAAAAGAAAATTAACAATTGATCGTGAAATAACTCGATATATAATACCTACGATCGTAATTGGATATCAGAATATTATATTTACCTTGTATAAGACTTATATATACAGTATTATATTGTATATTCGTGATCTATCGTCACGGGTTTTGTAATGGTTTAATATTCCAAAATCAAAATAAACATTGTACGATAATGTATGATTAAATCAAGTTATCGTATTTAAATTGTTCTCGTACGGACAACTAAGTTGACGTTAACAAAACTGCTGTATTGGTCGTGTAGAATACGAATTTAAATAATTCGTACACTCAAGAACGGTGGCGGGGGCGTCGCGGCGAGCGGGAGGACCTGACCGTCGATCTCGATGTACCGATTGACAACCGGATCGGTCGCAGCCATACTGCTTACGTTAATAGTAATATTATACACGCGCACACGGTTCGTACACATTATCGTTTTTTTTATTATGATTTCACATTACAAACGCGAAAAACGGTCGTAGTCGGTACTGTCGGTCGCGTATTGGTCGGCGTCGCTCGTGTAATCGTCTCGGAGTGGGAGCCGCCGCACAACTGGTTTCGCCGCGTCGGGCGGTGAGCTTTTCGCGCGGTCAACGACGTAACCGCGGTCGAATCTCCGTTACCAAGGTAACGTCGCCGCTGTGCGCGCATTATTGTTATTGCCATTACAACACAACATTATAATATTAATCATATTATATATATCTAATAATAATATATTATACGAACGCCGCTCGGCCGGAGTAGGAGGTGTTGTGTTCGCACGATTGGTCACGTATTCCTCGTGTTTAACTATTCATTTTTAAAATATAATATTTTAATCGTCGTCTTTCCCCTCGATTTTCGGTCTGCCGTTGCCGTCTTCGTCGCACCATACAAGACACGACGTCATAGGGTATAGAACATTACCTAAACTCGATACAGGCACAGGTATTATATGAGTACTATTTTAACATAAACGTCCGTCACGATTTCGAGATTGTTTTGGTGACATAACGACGGAGCGATATGGTCGACTACAACTACCGCTGTAACGTCGGACCGTCGTGGAAGGAAGTCGTCGGGCAGCTGCGACAGATCGACAGAGACGATCGTGCGTTCGTAGCCGCCGCCCCGGACACCGAAAAAAATCTGCTGCGAGCGAATACGGCCAGGCTGTACGTTAGGTATTATGATATCTAATGTTGATGCAATATTATAATTTAATATTAAATTGTTTCATAAAGTGCTCTTATTGCTCTTGGCATATTGTACAGCAGCTATATGGGTTCTACCGTTCTATCGGCGGCCGCTGCCTCCTCCCTAACGGGCATGATAGATCGAATAATTATTATTTTGTGTGTGATGGATATTATACACACGTGTATGTAATAAAGTGCCGCAAACGTTATTAAAATTTTAGATCGTCGTCTCAATCTATGAAATTTGACAGTCGTTCGAAAATGTCGTATACAATTATTGTTGTGACTATTATTTAATAATACAACAATATATTATATAATTACATAAATATATCTATGATTGTTGTAACTTATAATATCGATATATAACTACGCGATTTGTTTAAACTATAGTCTGTAAGAGAAAATTCTTTATAATACGAGCACGTCAGTTAATAATTGAATTTACAATTATCGATATATTTTCTATACCTAATCATATTATGGTATTGATAATACACATTTTGACATTTATACATTTTTGTTCATTATTAATTATAGTACGTTAAGATTTTTTTTTAACATTGTTCAATTTGTATTAATAATAAGTACCTATTGGTTATTACCATTTTTTTTTATTTTTTGATCATAAAACATTTTGTGTGCTAATATTTGTACTGCAAAACGACTTATTTTCAATATATAACATTTTCTTATTGGCCTTATTTACCAATATATATTATGCATAAATAATATTATTATTAATATACACAATACATTTTTTCTGATGTTTTTATTGATTGTACACATTCAGTTATGAAAACAAAATTTCAAAAATAATGAAACGTTTAAAATATCAACTATAGATATATAAGTATAAATAATAAAATATATACCTGTATTATTATAATATTGTTTAAAAATATTTATGTAATACTTATTTTCCCCTTAAATGTTTTAAGATATATGGTGACTAGTAACAAACTAACAGCATGTCACGACTGCATTGTACAACCGCAGTTACGGATTTTTATAAAAAAATTATTAATGTGCACTTTTGGTCGAATACTTGAGCTCAAACAAATTCTTATTGGTGAAGAATTGTCAATATACACGTATGTTTAAGAAAACCGTATTATTATTTTGTACATTTTGAAATGTTTATGCGGGTATAGACCGATAATAGAAGAACTGAATAATATGAAAATAACCTATGACCAGTTTGAATTAAGAGTACCTAGATTTTTTCGAAATGAGAGACGATCATTTTTAAATGATATGGACGATAAAATTGATGAAATAAATAACCGTATAGCGATAGAAGAAAACAATAACTTATTAAGTGAAATACAAAGCGAAAGTATTGAAACAGAAGATGTAAAGCTGTCTAGTACTAGTCAAGAATCATCAGAATCTCAATTTGATGTAGACAAATTTGTTTTTAATATTCAACCTGAAACATTTCAAACAATTACAAGTGAAGATAATTCAAGAGAATTGGCTATAAAATTCATTCAAAAACATATCAGAGCAGTAAAAGATCGCGTAACAGTCAATGAATGTATATATGCATATACATTTATGTTAAATGAATTAATATTATTGGACATTTTTTAATCGTTTTAATTTTTATTCATTTAGTAATATCTTCTCGAATAACTAGAAATAACATAATTTCTGGGAAATATAAACAGCCTAGTAAAGAAAAAGGTAGAGAAGCGGCAATCAAGATTCAACGATATTGGAGATATTATCGATTGATGATTCAAACTAAAGCTAGGAAACAAAGACGAAATATTCTACTTGGTAAATTTATAATGATAATTTTTCAATGCAAAGAATACTAAATTAATTAATTTTAAATTATATCTTTCTAATCACTGATGTTAATAAGTAATTAATGTTCCATATTTATAATAAAGTTATATTTATTAAATTTACTATTTCTCTTTTATTTAATAAAAAATAATTAGCTTTATAGTTTACGTTAGAGTTTATACATACGAGTATACTATAAAAAAGTATTTAAATTGTTTATTATAGGTATGCATATAACTAGTGAAAAACTTAATTTTAATGTCAATCGTGAACTTGAGGATATAATTCAAAAACAACAAGCTGAAGCAGACTTAGAGTATCGTAAAGTTATTATTAAATTAGAAGAAAATTTTGTCCAACGCAATAAACATGAAATAATAGAAGACATTGAAGATGAGCTTAGAGCGTACGTATGGAAATATTTTGAAATGTGTCACCATTTACCGACATGGCCAGATTCGAAACCTATCATGTTCTCTGACGATAATAATAATATTATTGGATTACCACCGATAAGTAAAGCTTATTATTTTCATACAATTATATCATATTAATGATATTTGTATTATCTAGTTTTATCGCCAGCTATCTTAAAAGATTTAAATATACCCGATATACGTTATAAGTCAGCATTAAAACAGCGATTACCGCTTGGAGGTTCAGCTATTCTTCAAACAGGAAGGTGGATGACTATAGAAATGGCTGAAATACTTGCTATGATAATTATAGAATTTGAAAACAAACCAGCCAATGAGAGAAAGGAACTAATGAAACAATTAACAGAAAAAAATCAAATTGTAATGTATTATTATATATTAATACATGACACATAATAAATTTGAGTGAATAAAAAAAATATATATATCTGTAGAATATACCTATAATTTATTATATAGGAAAAAGAAAAAAATATAGAGGCCGCAAAAAATAGGGAAAAGTTAACAGCAGCTATTAAAATTGTGGGTGTCATCTTAGAACCAAGTGAATTAGTGGATTGGTTTAAAGACACGTTTAATGAATATGATAATGATTGGGCATTACATGATGGAGTAGAAAATAAACCTAGAGAAGATCTGATAAATTCTGAAATTCATTCAAAGGCTCAAGTAGAACTTAGAGCTTTAGTTGATGAAACTATTAAGGAAGAATTAAATTTTTTAAAAATGGCATATGCTCATGATTTAAGTAAAGTTATCATTAAAATATTATATACATTTTAAATTTAAATTTTTCATATATACTATATAAGCTAATTATAGAAAAGAAATATAAAGAGCCAAAAAAAAAAAATTCAGAAAAGTCTAAGAAAAAATTTAAAAAAAATGTATCAAAACTTAATCCAAATGAAATCTGTGAAGAATTGATTAAAAACAATTTAATTAAAAAGTCTGTAACCTCCAGATTCGCCGATTTTCAAGGAGAAGTTTCATTAAGTACTGGTATACTAAGAAAAGAACCATATTATTCTGATTCTCCCTATGGATTAGGTGATGTACGTCAAGTAAGTTAAATTAACTTGGTTACTAATAATCAAGTTAAAATAATTTTTAGTCATTATATACTCTCTAGAAATTATATATTTGTCGCATCCATTTAGCGTTCTGGCCCGTTTCGTAAAATAGATAGAAATTTCATCCAGTTCGCGCAACGGAACTATTTTTTTTACACATCGTGTAATTACATAATGTGGATAAATTTGCACGATACGAACATGGACTTTTAGGGCCGACCCACACTATAAAGCAGTTTTGAAAAACGGTGAAAACGCTCACTGTTTTCACAGCACGTCCATCACGCCGCTTGAAAATGCACTGCATATAATATAAAGCACGCCAAACCAGTGCGACAAAAACGCGCGTTACCACGTGCAACTGCTGTTTTACAGCGTTTTTGCACGCAGTAACGCTCGTTTTTGTCGCGCTAGTTTGGCGAGCTCTATATTACCTATATGCAGAGCGTTTTTGAAAACCGTTGTAGTGTAGCTCGGCCCTAAAAATCCATGTCCGTTTCGTGAAAAGTTATCCACATTGTGTGATTACGCGATGTATAAAAAAAAAATAGTTCCATTTCACGAACTGGATGAAATTTGTATCCATTTCACGAAACAAGTCAGAGCGCTAAATGGATGCGACATTTATATAATTTCTAGAGAGAATGACTAACAAATTGTTTTAACTTGATCATTAGTAAGAACGTTAAACAGATGCGACCTATTATATATTTTTTACTAAAATACTTTTATTTTTATTACTATTATTTTATGAGTTTTTTACGTTACATTATTACTATAGCACGACAATACTAAGCATAAATAGTAAATAAAATAGATATTTATTTATTGTCTTTCAATTTCAATTAGTGGATCATACTAATATAATATTAACAATATTTCGTAAAAAACAATTATTTAGAATAAGTATAAATTTTAAATATAAATTTATATTTATATAGATTATCAAAGAGTTTTGTGTAATCGGTTTGATATCTGAGGAACTACGTACATTAAAAAATATGAAATTCAGTCAATCACTATTGATAGCTGGTCCTGAAAAGTCTGGTAAATCAATACTAATAAATGCAATATGCACAGAAACTGGATCATTAAAGATCGAACTAACACTTGAAAATGTATCAGAAAATTATCCAGAACTTTCAAAAATAAATCAATTAGTTAAAAATATTATAACGGTAATATTACGTGATAGTCTATTTAAATACAAATAAAATCATTTAAATCTTATATAGTTTGCTAAACAATGTCAACCAGTTGTAATCGAAGTGGATTTAGCTGACGTTCCATTTTATAAGAATATTCCAAATGAGTTAAAAGTATACAAACCAAGTTTGATGCAGAAGTTGTTGATAAAACTTGTGAAATCTTTAAGCAAATCTGATCGTATCATAGTAATAGGAAAAGCAAGAAGCCCTTGGTTAACTACCAAAACAAAATTAGTATGTATCTAACACTCAACCTACATGTAACGTATACATTAAGTTTAGTAATGATTATTTAATAGCATTATTATTCAATGATTTATGAAGAAAATATATTTTTTTTATTTTAAACTATAACATAATACACAAATCAAGGCATAGGTATTATATAATTAGTTAGTGAAATATTTATTCTAAGAAGGAAAACAATACATTAATTATTATTAACTTTCAATAATTTTCAAACAATACTCGTATATGTTTTAGGTTAATAACAATGTTTAACTTTCATGAAAATGTAATTATAGCTAAGTACGTTAAAGTATTTAGAACGTGTATATAGTTATTAAGCTAATAATTAATAAAATCATGGTGAAATAAGAAATGTATTAAAATAAAGTAGACAACAAAGTGCATACAGTAATAAATTGACAACAATATAACTAGAGACAATTGATAAAGGTACTATATAAGAATAATAAAAAATAAAAAGTTAGAAAAAGAGTTTTTTTATGACGACATTTAAAAAATAATTATGCAGTTTTGAAGTTGGTATTTTATTTTCATATAATGTCAATATGTCATACATTTATGCACACACGTAATACATATAATATAATATATTATACCTCCTTATTCAGCTTTTTACAATTTAAGTTTAAATTTTAACAGTTCTGTATAATATTAGATACAATTATACTATTTAATTAAATTTATGGAGCTAAAATTATTTATTGAACATTTATATAACATTACATTATACATATTTATTAAAATAATAATAATAAAAAAATAAATAAAAAGATAAATTTATAGTCATTATTATTTTTATTTATTTATTTATTTAAATTATAAAACAAATTCTTCGAAAAAATACAATATTAAAATATAAAAGTTGATTTATAAGTAGGTATCTATAATAAGTATAAATTAAATTATTAAAAATTTTATTTTTTTAATATTAAAAATATTACGTCCTTATATATGTTCTTCTTATATTTCAATGTACTATTATTATTATTATTATGATCTATAATCTATATAACCTATATAGATGGTCATACAAATATATGTACCTATTTTAAAGTATAATAGTATTGTTATTTTCAAAATTATTAGGAAATATTAAAGAAAAAGATAAGAGGGGATATCACTATAAATACAACAGTTTTTAGTTTTTAGATATTCTTAGATATTCGTTGTTCTGGTGAGTTTTTCTTATGTACTGTATAGGCCCGCCCATCGATATTTCACTTGGACTAAACTACGAGGCCGTGCTCAGTCGAATCGCGACAAGCATCTAGGACAATGTTTTATGTTGTACGGCTTTTTATCGATTATTATATACATTCGTGTGTGTGTGTGTGTGTGTGTGAATATGCACCTAAGATTGTATAAAAAGAACAATAATAACACAGTGCGTGTGTGCTAAGTCCAGAGATTTTTACTAGTGATATTACCAAACAGTGACGGCGGCGGGTGGACGAGAGGGATGGATAATGGAAAAAAAATGCTCATATAGAGGAACCTGTAAAACCCGACGTGCTCGTTACACTATAGAGTATAGAGCGTATACCATATAATTATTCTATTCATTAACCGCATACCTATGACACGGAAAATCTCCACATCCCATCACATCCATTGTCTCGGCATTTACACGGACCTACTCGTATAAAGCTTGGGCTATTATAATTATGATTAAACGATTCTGGTTTTATTTTTATTTTTTTATATATGATATGAAATAAATATGATTCACTGCCCTACTCCTTTATGATCTCGCCGTTATCAAGGGGTTAATTATGTCACGTAAGGATTAGTTTAAATGTTTCAAAAATTAAATATAATTATTTATATTATTAACAACAAAATTATATATTCATCATTTCTACATACAATTATTATGAACAAAATACGTCATCGTTTTTAATATTCGTGTAAAACTATATAAAAACTAAATAAAAATATTACCTCTATGCATACTCAAATTTTAATTTGATGTACGAATAAATAAAATAAATTATAAAAAGTTTGAATCTCTACCACAACCTTATAATTTTTTTTTTTATGTATTATAACATTTTATTTATTGTTGTTTTGTTTAAAATGTTATACATTATGGTATTATACTATCATATTCAATAAAATTGTCATATTTCCAAAGCCGAACTATATCATCATCTAGATACATTTAATGGAAGATACCAATGTTTAATGTTTATATTAAGATTTTCAATAATTTTATTGAATATTATATTCTTTATTTATCTAGCATATTATATAATTATATATTATATATTATGTATATTATATACAAATATAAGACTTGTTGGAAAACTTTACTCGTAATAACTAATAAGTATCAATGATTGATAAACTACGAATAAAAAGAAGCAACGTAGACTTAAGTTAGTTATATTAATATAAATAACATTAATGTATTATAATATATAGTCATATGTAATTAATCTTTAAAATAACATCACTATACAAAGGTTATAATATAATATAATACAAAATATTTATTATAGCAACAACTAATTAAGTATTATTATAAAGCGTTGGCTGTTGCTTGCTGTATAATATTAAACGAATATTAATAACATAGGACAAAAATTAGTTTGATGTAAATGTAACATAATAATAAATAATACCATTAGGAGATTGAATCCAAAAATATTGTTACTGGAAATGTAATTGAAATATATATATTTTCAGTCAAATGTATTTGAGACCATCGTGTTCACTGTGCCCGATGACTGTACTATATTTCTATTTCTCAACGATTTATTAATGAGCTATCCGGTAGTTAGCCGAACATTTCCAGTTACACCATTGGCCACAATGTTGGCCGGTTACTCAAGGCAGATGATAGCCGACATTGTGGCTGAAGTAATGACCACTGAACGGGTGCTAACACTCAGGCAAGATCCATTGGACCCCGTAGAGTTTGTACCCGTAATATTAAAATATCCGAAGCAGAACCCTCAACAATTTGAACAATACTATAAGTGGTATAACAAATATGTACCTATAGGTGTTAGCAAAATGTTAGAAATGGAAACAAAACAAACACCAAAAAATATAAATAATGAAAAGAAAAAATAAACATTTTTTTTACATTTAAAATGTGAGATACTAATAAATAAATTAGAAGTATATGGCTATAGACTTTTATAAAGTAACTATAGTATAATATATAATACTATACACTTATTAAATTAGAAATATTAGCGAAGGACGTAAATAAAAAAATTGCACTGCTGTACAAGTAGGTGTCAAGTTTATCTAGTAATTCAGGAAGTCACTGTAATGTATGTGTTAAGTTTGAATTTAAAGATCAATTATTATAGCATACCAAACTAATTCTGAGTATACTATATATATTCTTATCTAATAGTATTTTTATATTGCTATTAATAATGCAAAATAGGTTGAATTGATTTTTACAGAAAACATTTCATTTTATTATATTATTTATATTTAATTATTGGAATAGTATATATTTTTGTTTTATTATACTATTGTTATTATTATGATTTTTGAATCAATACCAATTTAATGTAGAATATTGTGAATATAGGTTCATGGTATAAAAATTAATTATATTTTATATTTATAAATATTATATATAATAAATATTTTCTAGATTCAACTTTAAAAATTTCAAGACTAAATTCAATTTTCTGCCATAAATCATTCTCAAAGTTAAAGATTGAAACATTTTTACTACTCCAAAAGGTAACACACAAATTATTTTAAAAACAATATATTTATTGTTCACTTAGTATCTAAAATGAGATTTAATAATAATATACGTAAATATGTGTGATAATATTATATATGACATAAAAATTTTTTTTCAAAAAAATGATTAAAAACGACAGAAAGTTATTCTATATAATATAAGTTTACGCGGTTGATATATGATTTGTCGAAAGAAATATAAATATGTAGAAATTTTTAAATGTACTTCCATTTATGAATACTTACACGGGCGCATAAAGGTAAATTTTACAGAAAATTTTCGACGATAATACATCGAAAGTTTGATAGGTAAGCGATAAAATACAATATATAAGCGTTCTGGTGGAGGGAAAAACGAAGCGAAAAGCGCTCGGACCGCACGCAACTATATCGGCTGCGGTGGTAACGAAGTATTAGTTTTAATAAAATCGGACTCGCGAGTTTTTTTTTTCGTCAATCCAATTCGGCGGCGGCGGCGTCGGCGGCAGATTTTATTACGCGGTCCGCCGGGCGCGCGACTCCCTTCCATTGCGCGGGAGGGGCGGGTGGACTAGGACGAAGCGGGTGAACGAGAGTGCGGCGTGCGCGGCGCGGCGTGTGGTTGCCAAGGGGCTGACTGACGTGCGCTGGACGCGAGTCGGCCGCTCGGGGCGCGACGGTTGGCCAGGATTGGGTGCGATTGGGTAGTGACGGTGGGTGAGTTTGCGCCCGGAGCGCATTGATCGGCGCGAAGTTCGCACCGCGGCCCGCGCGCCAGCGTACCACTCGCGCGAAAGCTCAATATGGCCCCCGCTCGCGTTTTGTCCCGTTCGAGCGTCGAGCCGGCGCGCGCGCGTAAACGCACACACGGTAGCCACCGCGCGACATATACCCTCACCGCCCCACCGACCATTTTGTTACGCTATAGTATCATCGCGTCACCGATGTTATAGCATATTTATTATTATTATTATTATTATTATTATTTTCATTGTTCGGAATAGCAATAGGTAGTTAAATATTGTGCAGCATTTCAATTGGTGCTTTGTGTACACTGCTGACCGGTTGCTTTTTTTAAATTTATGTTATTATTATAATTATTTATCTTTTTCCCGAAGTGATAAATAAAAATAATAAAAATAGCCTGTACATAAAACTTTCAAAAGTATAATAGAAATAAAAACAAATCGATTACAAGGCATAGAAAAAGACTGAAATAAAAATGTTTATTGTAGGTATATGAATAGGAATTATTAAATAATGTTTGGAAATTGATTTAATTTTAATTGAGCACTCGGACGTGGACAGCATTTATGCCAAAATATCAAGTTACACGAGAATGCATATCGTATATTATAATACTTATATAACTGATCAATAAAATCAGTCTCATTCCTCCCCATGAAAAAATCATAAGACTGCTGTGTCCCACTACAGTGACATAATGGCTATTTATTTATAAGTAGGAAAAAGTGTGGCTAACGAAAGATTTCAACCATACTTATGTTATTATAAAATAATTGACAATTATTTCAAACCTTAAATAGGTATGCATTTAAGGTTTTAATTATTATAAATTTCTTGTAAAATGTGTTTTTGATGAAAATATTTGTGTTGAAAAAATATCACTTAAGATAAAAATAGCAAAGCGATAAATAATACGTCATATAAATGAATTGATGAGTAATTGAAATGTTTAGAAACAATAACGCCAACGATCATTTGTTCAAATTGTTGGTGTTTTTTTTTTTTTTGCTAAGTGTATTAGAAATCATAAATATACGCACTTGCACTTATTTTATCAATATTTTATTTGAATTATGTGTAACTAGACAATAGATTTCAAATAATGGTCACTGAGACATCCTAGTATTTATTAAGTACGAAGAACCTGTAAATATTATACTTATACAATAGATTGCCGATGTGCGTTTTATATATACTCCGACGTGCCACCCTCGTATTATAATCATTTAGGATTCAGGAAGCGAATTTCTATGATCCGGACATTTTTAAGTTGAGGGTATCGGGTATCATATAGTTAAATACTTTTACTGTATACAATAAATTATATTCGTTTCGACAGAATGTCATCACACGATTTACAGCACCTTACGTACTCGCGAATGGTGACGAAAAAAAAGGGTTTTGGATTAAGAATTGTGTGACATGACGAATTAGAAGCAAATAAATTAATCACAAAAAATATTGTGGTTATCCTCTATGTCTGTCTTATGAGAACACGCTGTCATCACCATCATTTTTCTCCTCGATTCTCCATATCAAACATTGTATGCAGTATGACGAAATTCCAGAGCAATGATATTGTGTGAGGCACATCAGTCATAATTTTTGGTTCGATGATACCCGTTTCCTCAGGGCACCGCGTTAAGGTAAGATGCACATATCGTATTATCACCTTACTATTCGCAGTTAATTTGTAGACAGACAGTTCATACGCTTCTTCAATTGTTAAAGGCGTTAATAATTAGTATTAATTATTTTATTTACATATTATAATGTATATACAGTATACACTGCGCGGTACATAGATAAACCATAGCAGGTATATATTTATTAAATCATTGTAAAATAGTCGCATTTTATTTGGCGTACGCCGTTTTACGTTTTTTTTTTTTTTAGTATGTTAGTGTATATCATATATTAAACAGAATTTAAATAATGTATTAAAATTAAGCTGCATCAATGCTTAAATTCATTAGCATAAAAATATGGTAAACGTCTTTAAAGATAATAGCTTTTTATGTGTAGAAAAAATGATTATTATTAGATCCATGGTGGAATATTTAAAAAAAAATTGTATTATAGTAATCTCTATAACATAAAATGCAATAAAAAACCACAATATTTACTGATACGGCAATATCAAATATACTAGATATTACTATTATTATTATATTACAATAAATGTATACCTAGTTTGGCCGATGTCAATTTTATCAGTTTATTATTTTTTATACATCGTTTATACCTGCAATTTTAGGTAACATAATTTTATAATAATATTAAGGGGTCCGGTGCCAGATTTTCAAATTTTCCGCAATTCTATAAAATTTGAAAATTAAATTTTTATTTTAGTTACTAACCTTAATTATAATACTTTTTCACTAATTTACTACCCGATACCTATTGAAGGGGGGGTTGATAGGATGTATTATATATCGAAAAAAATGATTTCACGGGAATAATTTCCAGGTCTTGTCGAATTGTCGGATTTTGATAACTATATTTTTATTTGAAAGAAGAAGACTTCCTACAGGCCGCATCAAACTCCGATTTTTATTTTATTCAAAATAATAGTAAAATATAATTTATACAAAATTGCTTAAAATTGTATTATTTTTGAAGACAGATTGTAAAGTTTGAATTTAAAATATTGAAACATAGAGATCGATGCGGCCTGTAGAATATTACCCTCTATTAGTTAAAAAAAAATTATTAAATTTGGTTGATTCTACAGCATAGGATCTCTATTCCCGTAGAGCGTATTTTTGTGTACAAAATCGCATTAGCACCTGGCGCTTTAAATTAAACAAAAAACCGGGAGACAAGATTGAGCGTTACACCAAACGTATAACACTTTTTATGCACTATGCAGTGTATACACATACTCTATACCTCTAGACTCTCGACATAATAATAATTCATTTAGTATTCATGAAATTCATACTTGTAGTGTCAAATGTTTCACGGTCACATTATTCGGAGTAGTTCTAGGCTGGATATGGGAAAAAATATATAAATATTGTTGTATTTTATTATAACTATACTGGTCAACCCGAGTTTGAAAATAAATTTTAAAAAAGGTTATAATATATTAAAAATAGGTAGGTGCATTATTTTCTTGACTCGTGACTTTCGGAAATTTATTTCATCATAATATCGATGGTTTGAAAGTATTGGTATCATAGATACCTACGTATATAAAATACGATTTACATATTTATATTCAATAAGAACTTTCCAATTTTTATAAGAATAATATATTTTGTTCATAGTTAGAATTATTGATTTCGAATATGCTTGTACACTTTTCAAACGACAAGTGTTAAAGTTTTAGTCAGCATCAGTCATGTTTGTTATTTATACATTTTTTTTTTTTGTTTAAATTTTAAGATTCTAATTTAAAATGAATACAATTAATACAATTAATAAATTAAAATTTACCTCCATTAAAATATGTTATTTCTTTAAATTTAGCTTATATTTTATTAATTATAATTTACAATTTATACGAAATATGTATAATATACTTATTTATATATTATATTATAATAGAAATATTTTTTTTCTCTTCTATCAACTGCAATAAATCGGCCAAATTTAAAAGGTATAATTTTAACGTATGACAGCCACTGAGAAATACTATTGCAATATAAACTGTAGTATTTCAACATTATTTTACGTTTCGGTAATGCCTATAATCTCCACTCTTAATTTATCTAACTTGAACGTAGTATATTTATAAAGATTCAAAATATTGTAATGCAAATTTAATAACAAAATAATTTAAAATATAGCATAGAATATTAAAAATATACTGTGGTCTTGAAGTTAATAGTGTTTCAAGTTAGGTATATATCGTTTGAAGATGAATCTTATTATACACATGCATGTATATAATATGTGATATATAATTTTTTATCATTTGACTGAATAATGAAATATAATATATTATAATATGACTTATACGTCCTAATTATGTTGATAAAACACTAAAAATTATTATTGTATAGGTACATTTGTTAGGTACGTAAGATAAAAAAGTCTAATGTCTTAATGTTAATAAATTTAAAAATTCAATAGGTATCTAATACAATATTAAACAAAGCTTTGATTATCTTTTTCATTTCATTAATAATGGTCGTTTTTATTTTCAGAAAAGTTTTTCTTGTTTAAAAAATATTTTATCCCTTTCAAGCAAAATATAGAATTTAATTATAAAACTACTTACTTAGTAACCCATTAAAAAGTAATTTAATTTGTCTAAAGAGATGCTAAAAAGAAAAAAAGAAAATCTTTAATATTGTATAGAAAATATATTTTTAAGTGGGTCACGATTGAAAAAAACTCAAAAATTTCATATTTTTCATACTTATTTATAATTATTTTCAATTTACCGCTAGCGTGATATTTTTGTCGTCCTTTAAAACGATATATCGATAATAATTAATTTTTAAAATCTTACTCAAAATATAACGACTACGATACCGATTGCCTTTATATAACTATATTTGTATAATATGTAGGTTATATCAATATTTATTTGTTTTTTCTTTCTTATCACGTAAAGCTTATCAAAAATGCAAATAAAATAAAGAACGGGTTATCTCCCGCTGTGTGCACTTTAAAAAGTTTATTTAATTTAATTGCCTTGACAACGGCCATCTGCCGTGTAACAGTTATTAAAATCAAAAACCCATCATACTCTTTTTTATAAATATTTTTTTTTGCCACAAACTTTTTTTCAATTAATTTCCCGCAACATGAGATCTTTTGATGTCTGTACATAGTTAATTGACTCATTTCGTAGGTACACGTATGCGGTTGTTTACATGTCATTTACACACGGCCTTGATCCAACAACCCTCTAAGTCGGTGAGATCGACCCTTTTAGATATATGTGTATATATATATTTATATACTATAGAATAAAATTTAAATTTCACAGACGGATTGGTTTTATAAAAAATCAATTTTGGATTTGCAATTCGAATATTTCGGGCGAGAGCGAAAAATACACACAGGCGCACCCTCGTCGGTGATGGTGACGCCACTGATGGCCTCATAATCGTTTTATTCGCGGCGTCTTTGGTTTTCCGTTCTAAATGTCCGCTCCGATTGAACTCACCCCTATCCTCTTCAAAGTTGGTTTAGTATTCAATTTTCATCACTCACATATCATTAAGGTCCCTGATGACGCTAACCCCTTATTGTCACCGTGAAAATATAAAATCAATATCTAAAATTTCAAGTACGCGATGTCGTTGTTGGTTTTTAAAAAGGTACCTACTATACACCAAAATTAAATCTCAATAATACCTTGTGTTTTGTTTTATTATCCTCATCTCCGAAAATTGTGTAGGTAGAATTAAAAAAAAAAAAATGTATACCTTAAATAATATTTATTTGAAAACATAAATAATTAATATCATTTTCTTGACCATCAAAACTTAAACTTAGGTAAAAGAAACGTAGCCCGTACATATTATATTTTATTATGTTGAATTAATTAGTTAAATTGAAATTTATTAATTTATTATTTATTAATTTAAAAGTGTTGTAACAGCTTAACCTACGAATATTATACAAATTGATTTTGATCTCATATAATTATTCAGCTTAAACTTTTTAGCCAACAATTAGTTCTAGTTTTGTAATTCTTCATTTAGAGTTGAGTTGTATACGCTTATAATATTGTACTATATATAATATGTATACTATATACAGTATAATATTAAATACAACATAATCCTAACTGTAGTCTATAAAATGCTGAAACGGTTATATTAATTATCGAAATGACATAATAAATGTGTACATGTAAAAAGCGTATTGTTTGATTCGCTATTTGTTCATTGAAATGTTGTGTGAAAAAAAACCACCCTTCTTAATCCTTCAATAATACAAATGGTGTATTTATATATACGTGTGTGTGTTTTACAATCCATTAGGTCTTATCCGGATAATTGTTTGTAAATCGCCGATGGAGCAATTGAACTGAACAAAGCACCCTCGGTATAGTATAAGCGTTTTTTAACTCACAGTTAGTTTGTAAAAAAAAATTTTTAAAAAATAGATATTATAATAACAAAACTACCCTTTTTCAAAAATACAATTATTCAAATGTTCTCGATGAGCGGCAATGTATTTGTGTATTAATCATCATAATAATATATTACTTTTCATCTGTCAACGACCATATTAATAAAGGTGAACTTAACGGGTTTTAACAAAATAATTTAAAACATAGTCGTAGATAGAAGTTTTTAATAGTTTACATAAAGTTTTTGTTTGGGTTACGTAAATACCGCGTTACGAGAAATGTAAATATAATCCGGTCAATTAGTATTTACACTATAGTGTAATTACATTCTACCGAATTCAACGCGTAGTACAACAGTAATTAACAATTATACTGTATACCTCGATAAATACTGATGTGACAAAAATTATGGCTGTGTTTAAAATTTAAATGAATAGTATTTCTTTTATCTTTCTGAATAGATTATAGTATTACATATAGTTAAATTTATAGTAAGCAGATTAATCACGATTGTTTTGCATTTTATTTAGAAACGCTGTTATAAAATTAAATTTTTTTATAGATATATTATAACGTGATTAATATATGAGATGGACATTAAAAAAAAAAAAATCATTATCGACGTATCTTTTCAGGGGAAAAAAACATCTAGTGGACGTGCAAATCGTTTTCAATGCCACAGACGATATTTTAAACGAACGTGTGACATTATCTGATAACCCCGGGGTGCCGCGCCTAAAAGAAAATATTTTTCGGCGTGCGGTGTACCGGCTGTGATTTGATCCGATATGAATTCAGCGATTTGTCAAACTACGGTAGTGCGGCGCGATGTACCTACTATCAAGTATTAATTATAGATACGCGTTCGTAAAATATCCAAGCGTTATGTGCGTCTCGCTACACGATATTATAAACGGTATTGTATAGCCCAAAACTAGCAGTATATGTATATTGTATAGTGTACACCTTTCATGTTTAGATTTGTTGCATATACGTAGATTGCCGCAGTTAGCTATATCAAAATTTCGTGCAATTATTTTAAATCAGAAAAATTAAAACTAAAAAAACGCAAATAATATTTTTGTGCAGCTGCAATCGTCAACCGTTGATTCGAATCAAAACCATTTGTAGGCAGCGGCCGGAGACGAGCTGAATGTCGAACGATACAATGACGCGCCATTCGAATCGATTCTATGCGTAACTCTCTTCCTCGTACATATAAATATATATTATACGTGCGAGTATAATATTATTATTATATTCACGTATATATCAATATTATACGTATATATACATAATACGATATTATGATTACGGGTGTCAGCGCGGTGGTACGTATATATATACGTATACAAACCCTCAGGGCGGTCGGCACGATCCTTCCAGCGCCACACTGCTACATATACAGCTCTAATTGTACGCATTTCATTTCGGTTCTCCGACTACCGAATTTATTATCATATATTTGTATATTATTATTATTTTAAACAGTAGTTGGTAATTTGCTGTTATCGTGCGTACGCTGCGTATAACCGCCGACGGAAGAGACCGACCGCGCGTATAGTCGTCTATCTCGCTGCTGTATGTAAATGTGCGTACGTGTGTGTATAATATTATAATACGTATTTACGCACACGCAGATCGGGGTGCCGAGATGTCCAAGTGAACAGTAGCCGAGCGGCTACTGATTGCTATAATTTCCGTGTTTGGCCAATAATAATAGGGCTCAACAGTAGCCACGGTCGGCTTGTGTGTGTGTGTGTGTGTATGTGATTGACGCCGGCATGTGCCCCGAGACAAATATGTGTGAGTGTTTTTTTTTTACTTACCACTTATTTATATATATATATACATAATATACGATTGTCCGTATTGTTCCCACGTGATTTACATTTTAAAATTCATAAATAAATACGCGTGCGGTGTATACGAGCAGCGTACCTACCCGTTTACCCCGAAACCACTGTTTAAATTTTTTCGAATTTCCATAATCGGTAGCCATCGAACGTGTATCGGTAGCTCGGGGATGTCACGATTCGGTTTTCCCATAGGAATACATTATTATTAGTATTATTTAGTATTTCGGTGGAGAAGAAAAAAAAATGGAAACGACCTCTCGATTGTTTTCGAAACTATTTACCTCCACTCACTGCCACCCCACATCGCGCATACATTATTATAATAATAATATAATATGTACATTGTACATACCGTGCATACCATTGCCACTGTCGGCACGGCATTGGGATATCTCACAGTTTTGTGTATCCACGGTACACCGCTTCGCCTGTGTAGGTATAATATTTTTGTTGTTTACGATTTTCGCGATCACGATTTACATTTTATTATTTAAAAAGGGCATTCGCGTGAGCAGTACTCATATCTGGTACGTTGCCGCCTCACCAAGATTCAAAGTGGTAAAAACGTCAGTCGGCAGGATTTCACCCTCGAGCTCATCGAATCCGACGGTCGAAAATATTCGCAACTCGTTATAACGATTATATTATTATGATGTATAGTATGCCAATGTTAAGTGTAATAGAGAGTAGAACAATTTTCATTTTTAGAAGATGAGTAAGCGCGATAAAAACCAGCTCAAATGCCAAAACGTATAATTTTGCTGTGCATGTTTTCGTTATATTACACCGGTTTGGTCGCTGTTATCCTGTGTCCGTCATAGAACACGGGACCGGACAATGATAAGATAAATTATTATAACACTATTGGAATTTACGGTAATATAAGAATATATGATTTTATGTGGCTTAAGTAATATATTTTGTTAAATCAATGACGTTGGTTTCTATATCATTATGTTATTATAATTAACACGCGAAGTTTTTTTTTTCTGTAATATTATAATATTGTATACACGTACGAGTTGTAATATTATATTATGGACTATATGGTAAAATTTAACAATTTAACAAAATAAACGACTAAAAACCAACTATATTATTATAATATAATGAGTTCAAGTACAAAATATTCTACTCATTGGCTGTGCGTTATTCGCAATAAATCTTTTGTATAGATAATATTATGTACGTAGAGGATATTTTAAAGGGGTTATGATTGGCCAATTTTAATGATAAAATTTAAACTGTACAACTACAAAATAGTAATACATTTTAATGCATTTACAAAGTAATTGACAATAGGTTGTTTATTGTTTAATCATTTCATGTTATCGAAAAAAAAATTATACATTACAGATAAGTTTTTTTCTTAATATTATGTATTACAGTTATAATTATTGTCTATTCCACTATGAATATAATATGGCTATTGGTGTTGACTTAAGCACATCGTATCTTATATTTGTTTTAACGTTCTACACGTATTGCTTTTCCAAATAGTTTTGTTTTTCATAAATTATTAAAAGTGTTTGTACAGTTTGAAAATAAACTAAGAATAATTTAAAATATATAAATTGGTTTGAAAAGTTACACAGTGTTCTAAATTCAAATATTTATAATTTATGTAAACATAACTTCTACTTTAAAGTTGTTCATGCATTTTAATAGAGTGGTAACATTCCGTAGTTAATTTATAGAGAATTTGAAACAGTATACATATATATTATGACTTTCACAATTTATATATAATTATCACATATTTGTGGTTTTACATTTGTAAATTCTTAAGTTTTTTATAGTGTCAACAATTTTTGACTTTAGTACCTGCAGTACCATATATTTATGATTTTTTTTTTGTTATTGTTTAGTATTATTTATCACATCATCAATCATTTGTTTCAGTTAAAATACGAACTAAAATTTTAGTTATTTCTGAGTAATAAGTAGTTTGTCTGCATAAATTTTATCCCTGTAATAATCTACAATATTTGTATGGTTATTTAATAAACATGTTAGCTATATCCTTTTAATTATTTTTTTATAAACTTGTAATATACACATATGATGCTGATAAAATACAACTTGACACTTAACATTTGAATAAATTATCAATTACTCAAGGCCGTAGGGTATACATTTCCAGATTAAAGTAAAAAGTGTTCGGTAAAAAAATTATGTCTAGCGCTTAGATATAGGTACTATATAATATAATATTTATATATATATATGTAATACCATAATGGTAATTACTAATTATTATCTTTATAAATTATGTTTCAACAAATATATATGTATATAAATTCAACTCAAATTAAAATATTACAGTATAAAATTATAGTTCAGTACATAATTTTGATTTAATGTAGTAAATATGTTTTTAAATGTAACATGCAGAAATTTATAAAAATATGCGAATAATATGTAAAATGCACTTGATGAATAAAATTAAAAAGAAATTATAATGAATAGGTTCAATTAGAAATATTATAATAATAACTGTTTGAGTACTTAATTATGTTAATTTTAAATGTAACGTTATTGTTGGGTTTATGATACATGGATATTATTTCAATACTATAAATATATGCATGTGCATAATATTATAATATTATATAGAAAGCATTTACCTTATATAGATGACAATTAGTTAAACATTAAACTCATCGATAATTTACCTACTTTTGATCTCCTCGATCGGACGATTCTATTAAACATAAAGTTATTAGTAGTTATCACTATCCAAGGACACCATAAGATATAAAATTTATTACCTATACATATACGCGTGCACAACATTATAATAGTATATTACACCTACCTACATAATGATAAAGAAAACCACAAAATCTGTTAAATGTGTACCTATACTTGGCTACTTCCTATTTTAATAAAATATATACCCAATCGAATATACCAATATGATGTAAAAGCAATAGACCTAAATCCAATTGCGGATCAGATAAAAAAGCTGTACAATATAATATAAAGCAGAGGTATAGATACACAACTGTAGGCGTATACTATTATACTATTTATAATGCGCGTATCTTTCACGTAGGTAGGCGTTTCTTAACCACTTAAAACTAAAGAATTGTCACAAACTCACAAATAATAACCTTTTCGCGTGTACCAGAGATTTCGTCCTATAATAGGTATTATATATGTTATGTGTATACATGTTCGTTTGCAACTACTCGAGTAGGTACGTCGCTGTTCAATGTTTCAACATTAACACACACACACACACGTTATACGTCGATCGCTTTTGTACAGTAAAAAAAAGGGGGAGGTCATTGTTTCACCAGGAAACAAAAATATTATAAACGTAAGAAAGAGAGAGAGAGAGAGAGAGAGACAAAAAGCTCCCGACGAGGAGCGGTAGCCGCGCGGAGGATGCCACTCGAACGCAGTGCACGCGCGCATAATACAAATTTATAACGAGCCTAGGCCGTTTGACGAGTACCATTATAATAATATAAACACGCGAATTTATAATGGGGTTTAATTAAAAATCCGTAACAATGTAAACAACGGGAAATTGTGTATATGTAAAATATATAATATCATAAGCATTGTAATATATATATATTATGTATTTATGTATATACACAGCGATGCTGCACTTCTAGTGGGTCGCATTGTCCGGCGGTGGCATGATACCAAGACGGCAAGGGTGAAGTCCTCATCGCGTCATCTGGAGAAGAGCCGTTGCCGTCGCTTGCATCGGCTAAAATAATAATAATTGTACGAATATATTATTAATATGTATAGGTTGTGCGCTGCAGTAACAAACGAACTAAGACGAACCAGCAGAGTCGTTAGCGATTTTTAAACTGCATTTAAACGCGTTTTAACGAACGCCGCCACCGGCCACTTGACACCCTCCGAGTGTTTTTTTGTTTTTTTTTTTTTTAGATGAAACGACGACGACCTGTTTGTATAATACAGTAGTTATACATATCATATCACATAAATTAAAATACATATAATACAGATAAACTACCTTGTCTAGACCAATTTATTATATGGAGCAGCGATATGGGCAATCCGAAGATCCTAGAAGAATTTTTTGACTTGTAAAGGACAGTATAACCAGTGATTGAGGAAGATTCGGAAAAACGAGAAACTAGAACCACTATATCAAATATTGTCGAAGCAATCTTGAAAAAGCAAAAATCTATTACTGTGTACAATGTACATGCAGCACTAGAGAATAACCCAACAGATTCATTAGAAAACGATCAATTATGAGACGGGAAAATGCAGTGAAGAATGACGAGAAAGAGCTAAGAGAAGGTTAGTTTAAGGCAAATGATTGGAATGGATAGACGGTTGAATATAATATAACGAGATGGCCCTAGAGGCCGCTAACAACAAAAAATAATAATTAATATATAAATTCTTTTAAGATCACAGGCTTTCTAGATAGGCTTTGACGGCTAAAAAAATTTTTACGAGTTACATGTCGACTATAATATGCTATGTAATGCGTTTAGTGTTTACTGTAATAATATCGCGTTTACATTTTTTGGATCTTACTATACGTTTCAAAAATTTGTTTTAAATTTTATTTTCATAAAATGTTTAATTTATTTACAAAATTCATTAACATTTTCACATGCCATTTATATAGTTTGGTTCGAATTTCATCTAGCGCACGTGTGCCATAAGTTACCCATCTCTGTTGATTAGGTTATTAACATAATGATATTATAGTGATTGGCCGTGATCTTTGCGTGATGTGAGGCATGATCATCAAATGTTGATGTCTGCTCGATGCCTGACCTAAATTGAACCGATGATCAACCTTAGAATTAAATGCTGGTATTCAAAGCTAGAGATTTCTCGTTTGGTCCATAATATGATGATTTTTTTTTTTTTAATAGCTGTTTGATTAAATTATTATTTATATATTATATTCATATAATCGATTGGCTAAGTTCTATGATTAAGACTCTAGTACTATATAAATTATTATACACTTAAAAAGTAAAAACTTCACGTACCTATAAAAACTAAACATATAGTATTTATCAGATTTGTTTTTTTTTATAGATATTATAATATAATGATTGTTAATTTATGTTTGTTATAACTGGGGTACGTGAGAATAATATTTTTGAAAAGATTATAAAAATTATTAAAAATTAAGTGGGAAAAATATCAATCTTGTTATACTATACCTAAACACAAAGAATAATAATAATCTAATAGGTAGCTTTATTCCAGTTCTAATAAAATTTAATGTTTTTTTCCGTAGTTTATACTTTATTATATGTATGTACATAGTCGTAATGTACAAAAGTACAATAAGTTTCATTTTCTGAGTACACATTCTAAGATAGGTACTAACCTATCTAAATGCGTATATATTATATAAGACGAATTTTAAATGCATGCATATAATCATTGGAAATATTTTAAGTCATAAATCATAATGGTTTAATATGCTAATCGTATGAAATTGTTACTAATCGATAACGGTTCAGATTAAATTAGATGGTTGAATATAATATGTAATAATATAATAACGCATATCTGGTTTTTTTTTTTTTTTTTGAAAACCAGCACTGGTTGTCCTTTTTTTTAATTGAATAATTATTGTTATTTTATCAGGGACAGACCAATATCTTTATTCACACGGTCATACAAGTATACAAGTATAACATCTTAGTACCTTTTATAAAATATATTTCTAATCGATATATTAGATATTTTTAAATTTAATACGAGTTAATACTCATAGATACTGCTGCTGTAATCAACAGTATCTATATTTTCGTAGAAATTGTCTATACTGTTTACTATACATAATTACATAAATCATGGTGTGGAATAGGTTAAATCAAACGCGAATTCTTTCATTCTACTTACATCTCTTACATCTCCAGATAAACCATTTTTTATAAAGCTATTGACAAGTTTAGTGGTATACCTTTAAGTCCCAGGACGTAAAAAAGGATAGTATATCAGTTTATGAAATAACTGACGGTTATTATTTTACCATGCGATCTATTCTCCAAATTTTTAGTCCACAACCATTTATCGCATATCTCAGGAGTATTGTACTACAATCATAAAAGAGATTGTTTTTTTTTTTTAAATAAACCAAAAATATTTCCACAATAAACTCAAAGAATGTATACTTGATATAACCTAGAGGCTAGAATAAAATATTATACCAGAGGTGAGAACTTGAACGTCAAGTTCGCGTGTAATGCTCGTGGCGTTGAACTGACTATATATTACATGTAGTTGTATTCAGTGCCAGATCCGAGTTTCAGTGTGCGACATAATACTGGAGGCCCTTTAAAAAAAATGCGGTTTATAATTGAATGCATTAATTATGACGTATTTTTTGATATTCGATGAAAGTCAAGATGGCTTTAAAAAATAATAAATATTTCAATATTTCAACTGATCAAAACTATGAGAACGTAATCGTTTTAAATAAACGAGTGAGGGTAATTTCTTAAAAATTAAAATATTTTGTTTCTTGACCATTATACATTATCCTCGATAATGTATCGTTTTACAAGAAAATCCAGGACATAAACCCCGGTGGGTATTGCATCCCTGCACCCCCGATAAATTCGGCACTGATTTTATTTCTGATTATATACTATAAGGTATAGACGATATAGTGTAATATATACGTGATAATATGCGCTGTATACCTAAATAGTACAACTACGAATTGAACACACTCGATCCGGCAACGCAAAACACGGGTGGTGTATAATGATAATAATAATATATAATGTGTGACCAGCGCGGCTATGATCTCATATATTATTACTATAAACGAGACGAAAATCACGTGTAATCTAATAATTGAAAGGCGAAACGTTAACGAGCTCGCGCGCGCGCGTCGTTAATTAATACACACACACTCACACGACGAGTGGGCGTGCGCCGGAGGAGTGTAGCCGCGTCTCGTACATAATATTATATACACGCGTGTACGTATAATGTTTTCCATCACTTTTCCACATATTAAATTAACCTACATCCGCCCTTCAGAGTAATAGGTACGTCGTGTACGACATACATAATGATAACGTATTGTGTAACGTTCTGATGGTTTTTTCCCTCCCCCGAAGGTTATAGGTACTATTACGCACACTCGCTCGCGTATTGTTATCGTACTATGTTGTTCCCCGCACAAGTGGTATGGTGGAAAAATGTTTAAAAAGCCGCGACAAAAGACCCAAAAATTATACACACGCGCTCACTCGTCGTACAAACACACACATTATAATAATATATACGCATTGAGTGATACGCGTACCTACGTGCTTGCATATTATAGTCCACCGCATACGATACAGTATTATAATATTATGTGAAACGAAGAGGCAACACGCGCCGCGTAACGCGCGACACGCGACCATATACCACTCGAGGCGCGGTAACATTATCGTGGTCACGAGCTTCGGAGGGCTAAAAAAATCACTCGTACTACGCCACACACACGCTCGCGGTGTATACGTAACTCGCGCTACCGGATACCGTATCGTCGTGACCACTAGCCATTGTACTGTGTGTGTGTGTGGGTGGGTGATTTTTTGGGGGATTTTAGAGTATCGAGTAAGACGCGGATTAAGAACCGTCGTAGTGTAGTTCAGGACGAGAAGGTACTATTATGTAATATTAGAACATCGCAAAACATTATCTCTCGGCAAATCAATTTTCCTCCCGGAAAAATACTCAACTACTTGACACATAATATTATTGAGATTTTTTAACATTGATGAATTCTATAAGACATCTAAATGCAATATTATGTATAATATCTACAAAGCGCAAAAGGTTCTATCCAAAGAACTTTTCAGTTCTTAACGGAAATTGATCGTTTTATCGTGTTTTTTACGATAACTTTTTCTTAAAGCGAAACTTAAATTACAATACGCAAAAATACATAGTTTTTTTTATTGACAATCATAACGAACAATGGTAATATAACAGTTTGAATGAATATGTCCATTTCATAAAAATTAATTATCCACTGGTATTAATATTCGTAAATTTAAAATTAACTTTTTTTTCATTAATAATTTATTATTATTAAAATGTAAAAATATCGTCGGAACACGGTTGTTTAGTAAGATATTGGGTCTACCATCTGACGTGGGTATCTTTACTAGGTTGTACATAAAATGATTACACAAAATATAAAGTTTTAAACAAAAATAAATTATTGATTGGATGTATTTATTTGACTTCTTATAAAATTTAAATTATTATCAAACAAAAATAAAAATATTTGCTTATGTTTTATTATATTATTTCCTTTGAAACAACATAATCAATATTATTATTAACTGTTAGCCAACTATAAATAGATTGTGCACGTGTCTTAATATTACATATTTCACAGACAAATTTACCTACTATTTCATTAATAAATATCTCAAACGATTGAGGTTGGTAGCTGTATAAACAGGATTGTAACAAAAACTAATTACGAGGATCAAAAATTGATCTGCATTTTTCAGTCAATTTAAAGCTATCATGAATAATTGAATTAAATTTATTACCGTGCAATGTACATTATTATACATACTTTAATGTTTAGTATAACATTATGGATAGGTATATATTATATATTACATATCGCATCTTTTGACTTTTCATTAATAAAGTTTAATGGTCATATCAATCAAACGAGTCGGCTTTGGAATATTTCCAAAATGTTCACAACTCATTCGTTCACAGTGTTAGCAGTATAGATCCTGTGTTACAATATAATCACTTGTGTTTCGCGCCATCTCCCGTATCTCGCGCATTGCCTTTTCGTATTCGTATTATTAATAATAATACTAATAATGAGTATGCGATATTGTTATACACAATACATTTATCATTTATTTTAATACATAGGTGTTCCTATATATATACATATATGTTGGACATACGAATATACTCGCGCTCATATTATAACGTGAGCACGAGTATTATTATACAACACACACATAATATGGTACTCCGCACTAATCGAATCACCTAAATCAGCCGGGGCACGCTCTCCGATGAGACGCGGCCCCGGGGGACGGGAAAACAAACTGTCCGAGGATCGATTCCGTTAACTACATTTGTATATATGTATAATATATTATGATACGTCGTGGCGTACGCAGCGTATATTATACGTACGCGTACTTATATATAGGTACGTATATATATATTGCGTATATATATGTGATATTATTATACAATATATTATATTGTCCGCGTGTAAACGCCGAGAAAAGTCGAACGAACGAACGGTGTGCGAGTGGAAAAATACGAGGGAGTATATTATGTATATATGTAGGTACCTCGGAGGATATATACATGCAATGATTGCGCTGTAACGCTGGAGCCTGGCGTTATGACGCGCGCGGGTCAGGGAGAAAAAAAATAAAAAATAAAAACCGTAAAAAAATCTTAATAGTAATAATGAGCAAAACGTACGCATTATTATAATATATAAGAGGTACGTGTATAAACAAACTTCGGTAATGACCGCGTGCTGGAATATGTATACGCGTTTGTGGAGACCGGGCCATAAAAATCGTTTACTAATGAACACGATACGCGTGCCCGGGGCGGAGTGATATACCTACCCATACATACGTCATACACTAACTTACATTTATGTATTTCGAAAATTTCAACCGACGAACAGGCAACGCGTTACAATAGCGATGCTATACGTTTAGAAACCGAAAAACGAAATTCTTTTTAAACTGCAGCATTATACGTCTTACCGACGTTTATATTGTCTCAGTCGTAGACTTTCTTAGAATAATTAATATTTTCAAAACAGATTTTGAAGATAGTTTTAATATTATGTTAGAAAGTAAAAATTAATAAAATATATTATATTGTTAAAATAAAATAATAATTATAATTGGTAGCTGTTTTAGCATTTATTACTAAACACAGAGATAACCGTGTAAATATCTAATAATTGTTAAATTAGATATTATTATATAGTTTTCATCATTGAGTATTCAAACAGATAAATAAATCTTAAATTTGGATTATTACTTCCTTGCAATGTTTTATAATTAGATACAAGTTGCCAGTTGACCATATGGATATTTGAGATCTTTATTTATTATTTGGGTTTGGTGTGTGGGTTGACTTCTGTAATTGTTACTGATTGAGACATTGAATACATTATGTTATTGCGTGTTACTAATCTTACATAACACATTGTAACTATCATGATTTGTGATTATTTTTGCAGTACATCATAATGTGTATATTTATAATCTATAGGTACTGGTACTGCGTCATCCGTCTTCCGTGTCGTCAGTCGTGCGTTTTTTGGATTTTCTATAAGAAAATATTTCTTAGACGTTTGGTTTCTTAGATGAGGTTTAAGTTCAACTCGTATATCGATCAATTTGCAAGCCGTTAAAACGTACATATTTTAAATATTTTGTGATTATCTGGTTTTCGTGTTATGCGCCGTTTCTGCCGACATTTTTTCAAACATTTTTGAAATTCTGAAGCAACGGCGTTGTGCTAGATGTATAATATAATATAATACTATATATATTATAATAAGTCCCTGCCATAACGTTATTATATTGTAAGTACATTGCGCACGCAATCGATTTCACCGAAACTCGATTCCGAAAACTAGTATTTGAGACTATTGGAATTTGTAGATGTGAAAAAAAAATCACATATTATTATCATCCTTACACCGAAATAGAAACATCTAGAGTGCTGGACGCGTGTATAACGCGATAATTATACACGAACCGTTCGTCCGCGCGCGGCCGCCTTCGTCGTCGTCGTCGTCTTCGCGTCTCGCGCGCGCATAGTTTCGGCTTATATATATATATATTATAATATGATAATCGTCCGCATCTCAACACGCGCATTCCAACAGTGTTGTACACATGCTTAAACAGTATTTTAGGTATGCGTACGATAATAATAATTATTGCTATTATTTTAATACAGGGCGGACGAATTTGACTTCGGCAATTAATTTACTCGGCCCGGGCACATTATCATAATTCATACGGTAGCCGTAATTTGTGTATAGTAGGTTTATTATAATATTATAATGATACGTGATTTTGCGATGCGAGGATGGCGAAAAACATCAAAACGAGTATGGAAATAAAAAATTTGCGAAACGAAATTGTACGCACCATATAACATAAGTATGTATTAAACGCGCATAATATATATAGGTGGACATGGTATTCAAATAATATAGTGTGGTCATAATATACGCGCTTGACGGGCGCGCGAAATCGAAATGTCGCGTCGTCGTCGTCGTTGGGCCACACGCACTCATTAAATCCGTCGCGGACGCGTGCTTATAACGAGTCTCGCGGGACCGATCAAACGCCACGTCGATAACACGACGTGTATATAATATACATAACAAAAAACCTACGATATTATAATACTATTATTATAAATACTGCACGCGAACGGAAATAATCGACTTTACATCGTCGTACGTGCGTGACGTGTGCGCGATGTATACATATCCAGAGCCGCACTCTCAAAAACCAAAAAAAAAAAAATAATAATAATAATAACAAAATCCGTAAACGTGATCGCGACGAGACACCTGCAACGAGAAATTATAAGGAAAATTTAATTGTATGTATTATTAAGTGATATGTCTTATAATAATATTATATACGTTTCTATACGTCTGTATATTATTATAACGGTTATCTGCGCGCGCGCGAAGAGAGACTTTAACGAACTACATTATACACAAATATTATATTGTCTTTGCGCGCGAAAAACGTATTTATCGTTTGTAACCAAGGCGAGCACCCCGGCGGTACAGACTGCAGCTGTGGGGGTGGTGGGAATAGTCGGTGTTTACGTCGTAGAGGGTTTTACGGTGAATCGTATACGGTTAATTGTAATATAGAACCGATAGCCCGCGGGGCGCCGACGGGATTTATGTTATTGTGATGAGTTTTAACGAAAACGGACGATATGGAGCCGACGATGATACGATGAAACGAACCGTTCGGCACGGGGTTCCACGGCATAGAAGAGCCGCAGCAGCCGTTTTGTCAACACTCGGCGGCGGTCGAGTATATTATTATTATTGTTATGTACATACGCACACACCCACACCCACACTGACACATATTATAGGACACCGTGTTTACGTTGAGGTATCGTCGCCGTCAACCCTTTTTTCGCCGGCCAAGTTAAGTGGACCGTGCGCGGTGGCCGACACGCGTCATCTTGCAGGCGGATATTTTATTATATTCTATAATATACGCGTATATTATTATTATTGTGAAAGTGTGTGTGCGCCCGGAACAATAGTAATAATAATGACACGAGGCTATAATATTCGAGTACCTAATATATTATACATAGATATATATATATATATAGGTACCTATATCATTGTCTCCGTTGAGTGAATAACACCACGGTATATAATATGTGATCTCGTTTTTAGTATAATATACAATGTATATATATCATGTACGCTCCAACGACGTTCCACTGCAATTTATTAATATTACTTTATATATTGGAGATGATCGACAATTTTAATTTTTGTACTCATTTTGTGCATCGTAACCCATATTTAAAAAAAAAAAAAAATTGTACGTATTTATTTCTATAATAACCATATAAAATGGTATAGGCGCATACATACTTTGTTTATTCGCCCAAAACAAAACTATAGTGCAATACAAAATATATTATAATATAGAAATATACATCAATAAATCTATCTAGGAATAAATTGTGATTTGTCTGTTTTTATGTTTGGTGTATGCCATTTATATTATACGACGCAGTCATACGATCGATCGGTAGGAGTGACGTCTTTGCGGATATATTTATATTTTATACATGAATTTGAAGCGAACGAGATAAAGATTTCGAAAGAGTAAGTTTATTGAATAATGGACCCACTGTCTATATAATAGGTTATTATACTATAATATATTTTACAGTGCTCTGTGTAATAAACAATCCGATGATTGTATCACGTAACGAATCGTATTCTAATTTTTTTTTTTTGTTTCATGCACATTACACTCTTCTGTGTAGCGATAATTTTTCATATTTTTACCGTAGACGTATAATTAAATTTAATAATCGTTTGAACTTTTTACAGCGGAAAACCTCTGCGCGCGCAATCGCTATATATAAATGTTATTATATTATATTATTATTATACATTATAACATATAGGAGGAACGACGGCGACGACCAAGACGACCACGACGACCACGACGATACACATTATATTTTTACACAGGAACATGTTTTAGATTGTTATCGGTGATTAGAACGTACAATTTTCATGTTTGAATAGTTATTATTATTATTATATTATTATTATACATTATAACATATAGGAGGAACGACGGCGACGACCAAGACGACCACGACGACCACGACGATACACATTATATTTTTACACAGGAACATGTTTTAGATTGTTATCGGTGATTAGAACGTACAATTTTCATGTTTGAATAGTTATTATTATTATTATTATTATTATTATTATCGTGTACATGTTATTCCAGCCATATTATATTATACGTATATAGTACTATCGAATCAAATCGGCCGATATATTTTGTTTTTTTAAATGTATTAATATTAAAATATGTTTTATGTTATTTTTTTTAAACATCAATCTAAAGTGTTGAAAAATAAAAGAGACGGTTTTGAGTATAATGTAACACCCGCGTCGTTGATATAATATAAAAAAAAAAGGTTTAAAATTACCATTTTATTCCTTACTATTGTATAAGTACCTACTCTACTACTCAGATACGAAGCACACACACATGATATTATATATACACATTACACATTATATATATTATACATATATATATATATAGTATTATACAAGTATATTATACTCAAACCCTATTTCACCAACGTTATCGTGAAGTGGTTTTAAAAAGTTGTACACGAGAAGTAGGGGACAGGTGTATTATGCGACCTATTGTTAAATATTTTTATCAACCTATTATTTTAACTCAATTTTATATATAGGTATATACCTATTATCTAGTTGACAAAAAAAAATTAAAATAATTAAAAAACTTTAAATTAAAAATATAATATTATAATTTAGACATATTATTTATGATTTATAACTAACAAATAGTGATTCATGCAAATGCATTTTGTTGATCCTAAAATTGGAATTGCGCTTGAACCGTAGTCAAAAATAGTGAAAATAAAAAATTTTTGTGTAAAAATAAATTGAGTATATTAATTAACAATATAACGGTGGAATTTTCTGAATGAATTTTCTTCCGTTCCAAGAAAGCTGCAATCTTTGGAGAAAATGATAACCGATTTCTTCAGAATATGAACAATTTACAGATGACAGGTTCGTATTTTGATAGCTTATATATATATATATATACTATGTAATATGTATTTAATATTTATAGTTAGTAGGGATGTGAGTTTACATAGAAAATTTATTTAAAGTTTGTTTTAAGACTTTTAATAGACATTTTTATAATTTAAAAAATATACTTCAATCGTGTTTGTGATTCATTCGTGAGTAAAGCGAATGTGGACGTGATGGTTTGGAATTTTTTGTTTTTATGTAAAAATTATGTCGCCTTGGGCAGCGGCTGCTGTGGCTTGGCGGCGACGGGGTGGGCGGAATAAATTAAATGCGATTTTGACGAGTGGCCGCCTTCGCCTATAGTATAGGTTATTATTACTCGAGTTTTTTTCACTTATATGTATGTATAATATTATACGCACACACACATCATAATTTGTTGTATGTATACGTCGTACGTTTTTATTCGGAGCAACAAATATGATATGTCCGGCGTTCGGTTACGGCGTCCGTACAAGACGTGTTCGACCCCGAAGCCATCACGAAAAAAATATTAAAAATTAACCCCTTCGCAGCGGCTTGGCCTCAGCAGTGGCGTTATACTGACTAACGACATGTAGCAGCAACGCAAATGTAGGGAACACGACGCGTCGCCCGCACGACAACGATGATGAACACTTTATATACGATCTCCCTCACCTGCTGGTTACATATTATTATTTTATAAACTTTATAGGTACATACCTTTGTATTAATTTTGACGGGATGATGTACAGTTGTATACAGAAGAAGACTCACGATAAGAGTATAAACATCATTAATTTCCGTTTTTAATACTAAAGAGTCACAATATTATTTCGTGATTGTCTTCTGTCAAACTGTTGTCAAACTCGAAATAAAAAAAAATGTCAACCTGATATATTTCATGAGATGTGCATGTTGGTATTACTTATTTTACCTAACCTCATTTTAAAACCGTACTTTTCGCGAACAAACACAATTTTATTTCATCTTAATTAGTAGGTATGTTTTAGCTAGTTGACTACTATGTATTCTTAGAATTTAGATCGTATAGCTTATCATTTTTATTGTGTTTTTCGCAATATTCATGCAGCAGAATATTACAAAAATAATTTTTCCTGTTTAAGAGTTTTTGTTATTCTTATAAATAAACCATCAAATACTTAAATCGTTAAATCGTTATTTTTTTTTTTATTCTTGTAATAAAATATTGCAGACTAAAATAAATGACCATAAGTTATCTTAAAAAATCTTTATACCGGTCCGTCAGATTTAAAAACGGTAAGTGTGCATAATATACCTATTGATAATAATATTTAGGACGGAATAAAGTGTATGACTGGAGGCGCAAATTTTTTGAATAAACGACCAGCCGTTTGTCGTGGTCCGCGGATTCGTAACATATCTCTCATAAAACTCTAATGTCTAAATGTATAATAATAATAATCTATGATATGATATATTATAGTGGCGTGTTGTGCGCCAGTCAGGTACTTTTTTACGTTATACACCCGTAACCCGAATTCGTGTTTGGTGTGTGTGAGTGTGTATACAATACAATTATTATTAGAACGAAAACGTTTTCACGTGATTGGATTTGTTGCCGCATTACCTATATGTGTACAACCTATATATTTAATATAATATGTTGTATTATTTCGTTAGGGATTTGCCGTCGCGATAAACAATCGCGGGCGAGCATATGATTGATGTGAGTGTATATTATATACACACGCGTATATTATATGGGCACAGACGATATCTTTGGGAGAGAAAAAAAACCGTAATAAATATGAAAGAAAAAAACGCGGTACACTCACACGCGCGCACCTCGGAACAATAAATAATAACGCGATGTGTATCGTACATTTCACATTTAACCCCTTTTTTTCTTTCTCTTGGGCCAAAATCGTCCTACACGAATACACTTTATACGTATAGTATACAGTATACGTATAATACTATATAAATATCGATAAATACGCATTATTATATAAAAAAAATATGCTTCTAACGGTGCAACGTTGGCTTTGTAGGGGTGGGTGAAGCGGCCGTGGTGCATTGTATAAATATAAAATAATAACAATCTTTTTATGGTTGTGTATAAAATACATAAATACATTAATCGAGCCGTCTTCTATCTGCAACTATATTCTTTATTTGGTCAGTTTGGTCAATATTATTATCAGATCTATGATAGACTGGCGCTAGCGATAGAATATAAACTTCAGCTATATATTATTATTAAAAAATATGTATATGTATAAAAATGCATTTGTGCATCAGTCACTTAATCGCGCCCTCTATCTTGGTTCACGATGCATAATATTATTAATATAAGGTTGATTTATGAGTATAAGATCTGTGGATATATTATAATCGGATCCAATTGGAAAGGGACTAAGGGACTTTAGACCTCTCCTGGGAAATTGTATATAATATTATATATTTATTTATATAATAAATAGTTCATACCTACTTCTTAAAATCCATGAATTTAAAATATAAATTGTTAATATTTTTATCAAAGCTTATTTATAATCTATTTACTATTATGATATAAAATTCTAGCACCTATGTATTGTATTTTTTTTTTTTTTTAGTATAACTTTTGCCTTTTTCCTTATTTTAGATTTATAGTTCCGCGTCTGTATCGGCCATAGTAATATATGCATGTTTAAAACGGCTCTATTTACCTATTTCCTTTACAACATAATAATACATGCCCAACAAACTTTAACAATAATATTATTACAATAAGTATAAATAAATACAAATAATAATACCTAAGTTAGTCTGGGTGTATCTGTTTGCGTGACCGTTCTGATATGATATATTTTATACTAAACAAGCGCTAAATGATACGCCTCCTGCAATCTATTAATCACATGTATATTATAAATTGAGTAGAAATATTCTGTAAAGATTTATATGATACAATAAACTAGATTGATAAATCAGGATAACAGTGAATTCGATAAATCAGCAAAGTTTGTAAGAACACTGTTACAAATATTATATGGTATGGAGATACACTGCAGGATGGCTTTTATATGTATGTTTATTGCTTCTATATATATATATATATAATATTTAAACGAGCTCTATATCATATTTAAGTGCGCATTTCAAAATCTTGATACATTTCAGGTGCCATACATAGAAAAATAGAAATTTTTACAAAATTTAATACAATGATTGGTGGCGAACGACGGAAATCTGATAGACTTATAAGCCAGTTATAGCAATGAAGTTCATTGTACTTTCAAAATCAACGGAATGTGCAGTAAGTCTCTCTATGCGCTTAATGTTGTTATCAGTAATGAACTGTCTTGTAGTTTTAATAGAATTAACACGCATTTTCGAAACAAATAGTGGTTTATAAAAACTAAAAATTGAGTATACCTATCGTATACTCGAAATAACCTATTCATATTATGAACATCGTAGACTCTACTACTAACCTATTATGGTATAATACATATTGTTTAGTATACTATAGTCTATGAGTAGGCACTTATTATATACCAATTATAAAATAAATGGCATGCTGTGTTATATATGTGCATTCAAGATTCTGATAACGAGCGAATTGGTTTCTTTATCTCACTTATGTTTTCGGGCGATTTATATATGTACACATAAGTAGATTCTCATCTTCAGCTCTGTGCCCGACCGTACGATAACAATTAAATATAGGGGCATAATAGGTACCTACACTAGTGGTTGTATATGTGTGTATGTGTGGGAGTACCTGAGCACTACCGCCCATAATATTATATTATACATTTTAGTCGCTGCTTTAATGTAACATGTATGATATTACAAGACGTGTACGACATTATGCCTATACATTATACGAAATACGTGTGAATTAGTTTAATTAGGGTGTTTTATCATTTTATTTTGATTTTCCATTTTCGGAAAGGCGACGTGACGAGTCACATGATGGGTGTATTGTGTATTGTATAAGGTATTAAATTATTATAATTGATGGTCTGTATGATTTCAGTACCGAAATATCGCAGCAACTTTGATGTACAACACTTTTTTTTTTTTTTCTGTAACCGAGAATAATGTTAAGTGTTGGCGCTAGATCCATTTCAAGTCTTATGCATTATGTTATTTAGATTAGGTATGTTTATGTATCAAAAATCAATCCGTAACTTATTTAAAATATTATTTTAATATTTATGTGTGATACGTTACTCGGTACGTTTTTAATGAGCTAGCTGTACGTAGATATACTATTAACGAACGAGATGCAAGTGCTTATAATATGTGAAATTAAAATATAATTTAAACTTTAATCTCGTACACATTTCGTGATGATTTTTCAACAATATATATTATAAGCGGGTATACATAACACATTCCGAAATGTTGTAAGCTTTTAAACCTGAATCAAAAAGATTTTAAAATTTAATACATTTTGAGTAAGCTGTTTTTATTCAATCCTGACTCGAACCAAACTAAATTATTTACATTTCATATAGAACACAAACTAAAATTTAAAAAAAATATCTATTGCCTTTAATCAATTAATATATTATGTCAAATCATTAGAAAAATTATACTTACTCTATTGTTCTTCATTAAATTTTGTAATATTTTTATTTTATTTATTCAACCCAACCCGGCTATAAAAAATGTATAGTCTGAACTAGTTAAAAAGTCGAATAGCATAGCTTAGATCGGTTATATCACTGAAATTTGCATTATATGGTTTAATACATATTTTTCACGATGTCGGCACGCGTCTAAGTGTCAATCTATTTTTTAAACGATGCCGCGTGATAATTGTTTATCGTTAAAATATAATTGATTTATTAAAAATGAAACGTGTGGGTGTTCATCTAGGGCTAGAATATACATATTTTTAAATTAAATCTAGCTGGTTATAATATATTTATAAACAATATGTATGTATGTAATGCGCCCTCGGAGAGGCAATATATAATAATTTTTTATCAATGAACATTTAGAGAACCTACACTGACCGCTCCGAAATGGCACATTCCGTTTTCGTATTATTATTATTATTGTATACCGTTAATGAATTTATATAGCTCGGAGCCCGAGAAATCTCATTAACAGTTCCAACATTAAGAAGTTAAACGATTGTATTTCCTCGGGCCGATTCACTTTGCTTGTCCAAATTGAAATGTTATTACTCTTTATGCGCGCGTGTTACAGTTTATTTTTAATTCTTTGATTGTATGTTTTGTACATTACTACGTTATAATATAATACACGACTACAAAAAGCAAACGGGGATTGTAAATTATTATCGGCTTTATTTTTTTAATGATGAATATGCGATGCACGTAGATAAATTATTACCTACATCTGTAGTTGTGTGTATCACTCGAACGCTATTGCCTATATATTATTATACTCACGACATTGCTTATGATATATTGTTATAATGCTATACTATATGTGTATAGTAATATTCGTAATTGATATTTTATATAATTATTTCTTAGTTCAAAAATCTAAAATGATTCCGCGTGTAATAATACATAATACAATACAATATGTAATGGTGCACGGATAACGCTATGAGTTCAACCGTCATCGCTTATACACAAAATAAAAATTTTTAATCGTGATTTATTGTTATTATATGATGTTCTTTTTGATGAAATTCTTGTTTTATTTTAACCAACAATACACGTGTGTTAGCGTTGTTTAATATCTCTTATTATAAATTTTATAATAAGAGATATTAAACAACGCAATTTATTAACATAAATATTTAAATTATATTTCTTTAATAATCTTCGATGGTTTGAAGTGAATGACTAAAATATGAATATAATTTAAAATAATTTGTACAATAATGATCAGCAATAATAAAATTATTTCGAAATCTATAATATGGATAGAAGTATAGTACTTCTTAATAAATATTAACAAAATAATAATGATAATATTGTTGACCTGAATATAATTATATAGTTTAGCTTCAACTTCACGCTATAACTACCTACTTACTTGACAGTTGACGAATACTCATATCTATAAAAACATGTATAATATAATGTAATAACACAAAACGGTTTTTTAATGAAAAAATTATTTGGTATACAGTTTCAATTTTGTTTTTATTTGTTAGTAAACCGAACCTAACCGAATAAAAAATTGTTAAAGAGTACAAATTCAAAAATGTATTATGAAAAATAATCTAATTTACTTTGCTATTTACTAGGTTTTAATATAAGTACTTTCCTCATAATCAAGTAGTTCACTTTAATTTAGATGTGTTAAACGATAAAATAAATAATTTCTAAGTGAAAATAACAGTATAGTTTTAGCATCTATTTCTAAGCAAATTTTTGTTGTATAGGTAAATATAGTTTAACACTGGTTGGGTATAGAAATAATAATTAATTTAATGACAAAATATTTTAAGCCTATAAGAATATTTATTGGATTAAATCAAAATAAGTAATAACTAAAATCATTAAAGTACCTGTGAATTGTGGTGTTGTTTAAATATTTAGTTTATAACTTTAAATCCTTTAAAAAAAAAATTGTATATAATATGTATTTCCGATATTTTTTGATTGCCATAAGAAAAACTTGCAAATAACTTTTTTTTTTTTACATCAATAGTTTCATTTTAAATCAATCAAAAAAAAAAAAAAAAATTCAAGTGTCTTTATCAAAACGCCCAAAAATCAATCATATTATCTAAAAATGTTTAATGTATACGTCTATTCATTAATGTACAAACAAAAATCGATTTTGTCTGAAACTGCACACATTTTCCATTTTTCTGTAATTTTTCAATGGATTTTTCGGATTATTTTGAAAAGTAATGATGGGAATTTTTTGATTTTGATTAGATTCACTTTATTGCTACCAAAAGTCATTCTCAACGTTCGAAGTTGAAGTGACGTCAAACACAAAAAAATAAATTCATATAATTTTAAAACCAACACATTTATTATTCCTAATTCCTATCAGAATTTAAAAATGCTTGAACAATGTTTTTTAGCGTGTTTTTGTTTTATTTAATTATAAGACTCCGGGAAAACGATGTAATTTTGGATTTACAAATAATACGCTCTTGTAATGTACGAAAGCAACACTTAATGATCTTTACATGTATATTGCAGTATCACATATAGAAAAGCATTTTTTATTATTATCGTTCCTCGGTCACGTCTTTTCCATCGTATAAAATACGATTTATCACCGAAGTCAGTGGTTGTATGTATGAAGAGGGGTGTGCTCGTGTTCGAACGCCGGGTTTCCGGCGGACGAGCGCCGGAAATAAATTGGCCGTAAAATGGAGTTTATCCTGTGGAAATTGGAATTTCCTCAGTGACCGCACACTCTTGCAAAGAGAAGGGAGTGTATACACTACACACACACACACATTTCTAGTGATGTGGGGAAAATGAGACAAGTGTAAGTAAAAGGAGATGGAGATAGATGCGTCGAAATAAATATATATAGTGAGAGATCGTAAGGCAAAGGGGTAGTTTTAGTTTAGGATGAGGGGAAGGGGTGAGACCGTTTTGGAATTGAATTGCTTCTTCGATGAAATACGCGCGAAGAGGTGAGGGCAAGAGTGTGTGTGTATTTAGTGGGTATGTGTGCGCGTGTTGATTGTGCGGAAGGTTTAATAATTCAAAAGGCTGACCGACCACACCACCCCACTTTCCGCTTTCGTTTGTATACGTCACTATTCCACAAACGAAATGCGCCCTTTGGTCGGGACATTTTAATTACGTTTCACCATGCACATATAGTATATTATGTATAATATATATCTATATTTTTATTTATCCTTTGCACCCCTCCCTATATGACACGTTAACAATCTAGTTGGTTTTATATGCTGCAGTACACACTGTAAATTCATGGAATTACGACCCACTTAAATATGAATACGTGTAATGTAGATGTGTGATAATGATTACACTCTTGGTAAAATGTATGCCTACGTCGTTTGGCTAGATAAGAACTTTATCGGAAAAAGTAGATTTTGTAGTTAAAAAACTTTTAATTTTTTTTTCAATCTAACCTACCTACTATTAAACAAATACCAATCTATCGCGTATAATTGTATATTACACATTTTTCATTATTTTACATTTATTTAATAAACAAATTTTATTAATAACTACCTATAAAATACAATATTATAATAAAGTCTATGGATAGTTATTTTTTCTTCTGTTTATTATTATTTTAGCCAGATCGAGGATATACGAATAATATATGTTTTTATTATTGCTAAAGAGTTCGTAAATTTTACTTTTCGTTATCTTACGAGATATCAAAACTAATACAAATTATAATAATATAGGTAACGCATTGTTGATCAATATGCTGATTATAGCAGTAGGTAATTCTAACTACAGATGGATACGACTTTGGGAGGTACCTGTACCTACTTAAAATCGAAAATGACAACAACGTATAGTATAATAATTAGAGGTAATTAGAGGTTGGCAAAAAAGTACATATATTGATAGTAAAAATCTCACGTTTTTTGGCGTTATCACATATTATTATAGGTATGTTGAAAAAAGACAGCGTCAAAGTTGGATGCCTAATATGTAGTACCTACCTCTAAATACGAATATGCGTACGGCTGTAAAAATCTGTGTATAATTCATGTGTGATGTATTAAAAACTAAGGTTGTTTTTTTTTTTTTTTTTTTAGTAACGCCTATTTTTCCGTCACGCGTCGTTGATCTCGTAGTCCGATAAAACAGTACAACTATATATATAGGTATATTATATAGTATATAGGTACACGTATATATTATATATATATTTATATATCATACCTAAACAATATATAAATAATAAATATATGATTTACGTCAAAAACGTCATGAATGTACCATAGAAAGGTGGACATGTATATATAATATATATATTATATAATAATACATACTATACATATTTTATACATAATACATATTATATTATATATAATGTATTTGTAAATTAATCTGACGAGTACGATTATTATTACACCTCCAGGATTATGAAGTGGAGTTGATAAATCAGAGATTAGCAAACTTTATATCATTGAATTCAACTATATAGGTATAATATTTTTCTTATTTAGTTTTATTTTGATACCCATCAATAATAATAATAATAATGATAATTAACAGTTATAAATTATAAATTATAATTTACAATAATATGTGTTATATTATTTATAATAAGTATACGTATAAAGAAATACTAAGGTGTTATTGGAAGTTATAATATATAAGTATACCTATCAAAAAAAAAAACTATTCATAGGTAAATATGAGTACGATTAATTTTTATTTTTATTATTCATAAGTGCATAGAGTACTGTATACTACTAAATTTATATTTTTAAAAGCAAATGCCTTTTTTTAATATAAATAAGTATAGGTACAATATTTTATTGCGTGAAACGAGTTTGTGTTCTCTCAGACTAGCGTTTATCAACTTCCATGTTTTTCAATAATATCATTCATTTTTTTATTTTATATATACTTTTAATTTCGTCACTTATATTAGAAAAAGTCTCATCAAGTCTCATGGTGAAGTAAAGTCTATCCATATTTTCTCTTAAATACGCCACTGCTTTTCCGTATAGCCATGATATGATAACACTATATGTGTACTTAAAATTATTATATATAATATGCATAAAACCTATTATAATATTATGTATCTAAATATATAATATTACTATATTTGCGGGCGAATGAAAATTATTTATGAATTTTTGCACGTTTATTGAAGACTACCCCGCTCGGCACTCACAGGTTCTTAAATAATAATATTTAGATCACACGCTCAATTCTCGTTCGATATCACGACATTCCGTGATATTAATAAAATATGACCATGTACACACACGTATACATATTTACGCGTATTCGTGCAGTTAATCAACGATCGCGCCCACGGAGAGAGCTGCTGCGGCGGCGTGTAAATATAACGATATAATACGTATTTATAATACTATGCGTAATGTTATCGGCATGCCTCCGAGGCGGAGAGGGCGAACGATCGTGTTTCTTTTCGCTGAAATCACGCGACCGACGGGGTTGAATAGGTATACTGAACTATTATATTGTGTTATATCTGCAGCATCGGGAGTTAATCGACGCGCGCGCAAACCGTTTAATTCGAAATTATACGCCGCTCGGCGGTTCGTTACGGGCTTACGGCGGGGCTACCCTCCGGTAAGGTTCTGGACGAGATGATTTTTTTTATAATATTATATAATACATATATATATAGATGTATATATATTATTTATACGAATAAAAACAACAAAAAATAAGTAAAAAAAAAAACACAGCCTCTGAGCCATGTCGGGTACACACAAACGCCGCTGTCTGTATAGATATATTATACGAGTTTATACATATAATATACACACATTGCACCGATCGGACGGCATTCGTCGCGTCATTATCGACACGATATGGGAATTTCGTCGAAATAAAAAGGATTTTGTTTTTTTATTTTCACGAAACGATCGAGAAATCTAAATCTCCCACACGCGGAGGCGTAGGTACGGGCGCGCGCGCGCTGCACTATATAATATCTCATAACCGAGCCCATCTCGCGTGCTCGAATTTTCGGACGGTATATTATAAATGTTTGAGTATCCGTAGACGGTATCCACACGAGGCATCCCAAGAATGTATACGTCATGTAAAACACGCGTTCGAAACCATATAATTATTATTACACGCGCCGTCGCCGCCGTCCAGTAGTAACACACACACACACACACATATACGCCATACATAGGTATATATCTACGTGCTCTAAATAATAACGTTATAATATTATAGGTACGAGCGAGTATATATACTTTTAATACCCCACCGACGTATTATAATATATACCTACTCTCGTATATGCATATTATAATAAGTATTGTATACATTAATGGGTCGATTTATTTAAAATAGTAATAAGTGATTTCAGAATTGTTTTCCCCTATACCGAGGAATTCAAAATATTTCAAACATTCTTTTCACTCGCTAAAACCGTCCTTCAGTCCTTTACTGTAATTGGTATTATTATTATTAACTGTCGTGTGTATCATAATATCAAACTGAATAAGTTCCCCATGGAACGATTATCGTCTTATACGCGACGTTGTAATGTGCGACAACAGTTGATCACAATATATACAAATACGAGTATATTATATAAGTTCTTTCGTCGACATCCCATACGACTATTTTAAAAAAGTTTCCACTCAGGCACGAAACGATTTTGAATCGTATTATAATACGTTACGCTATCTTGTTGTAGACGGTTTTTTCTTATGCCATTTTCCGATAAATTAAATGAAACAACATTCCTTTTCGACCACTTATAAAATTATAAGCTATTATTATAGGCTCTTACATTATTGTAGTAATCATTCATTTAACCTTAATATTTAACATTACAGTGAAGGTAATTATACTGCATGAAATCATTTTACTGCTTTAAAATGAGTATACATATATTAACATAAGTACTTATAAATGCGTATTGGCTAAGACTCGTAAGTATATTTTACAGGAGCAATCTCATATTTTTCCGACTAACATTTCAATTCTAAGTATGCTACTATAATGTGCCTATTGAATTTGGCTAATTTTTTTTATGTTTGTGAGTGTGATTACACACTTTTATGTGTTATGCAGTTTAAGGAATAAGGACTTATGAATGAACTTATCAAATATATTATCCAAATTATAGTAAGGTAATACTTAGTTTAGAAATTCGATACTATAGTAAAAGGTATGATATACGTACTATATTATTTGATTGTGGTAAAGTTTTATATCCAAGATCAATAAAACATTGCAGATTATTATTATTTTTTTTTAACGGCGTGAGCTAATAATATGAACTATTTTTAATTTTTTTAAATAATACCTAGGTATATGCAATTTTGTGAGTTATTAAAAAAATATATGGATATAATATGTATGTAGAATGTAACATGTATGTATTAAAGTATGAAAGCCGAATATTGTACAAAAAGTGAATATAATAATATATTAGATTATAAAACTAATGAGATATGAATTATTCATAATAATAATTATATATTACATATAGATTTTGTATTTAATGATAAACTAATTTATATATTATAAGTAATAAATATATATCTATAAGTTACAACGTACTGGTACAACGTAAATCATTCTAATATTATAAAGAATAATAATAACTTTTCACTCAAGAAATATTATTTTATGCTATTTTGTTGAATAACATCGTATGGAATATGAGTATAAAAGTACATTTATATTATATATTTTCATGTCGAAAAAAAAATGACAGGTACCTATACTTATACTCAAATTTAGAAGCTAAACCGGTCTAGTTACTTTAAAATATCTACTCATTTTTATATTTCTAATCTAAAATTCTGCAGTGAAAAATTTCAAGTAGGTACTATTTAATTAATGAAAAATTATGAATATTTTCAGTTAATATTGGAATAATTTAAATGTTATGTATATTATGTATATTGTCAGTGTAAAAAATTATATAAACTACTATCATTCACAGTTTATACAATAAATACGATAAAATACTAATTAATAATTATTTTAAACAAAATTATATTTTTATAATAATTTATATACTAACACTATATTACATATAATTAATTAACACTAAAAATTTTCTGTTGATATAATAAATACAAATTCTACAAATAATCATTCATTGTAGTCGGATTGTACCAGGGATAAATTTGAGTTAATTATTTAATGAATACGATAACTTCATTTTTAAAAGCTAAATATTAATTCAAAATTTGTAAATTTCTTTAATTATTATATTATTGTACATATATTCGCGTGCACGTAATATGCATATACTTACAAACTAAATATTTAGAATAATTGTGGCCTGTGGGTATAAAAATAGATAAATACATTTAGCCATGTAAAAAGCAAATAAAATGAATGATTACATTATTTTTAAGCAAAGCATTGAAACCACTTGTAAGTTATAATAAAAATTAAATGATATATTATTATTGTTTATAGAAAATAATAAATAAGATAAAATTAAAAGTTCATAATTTATGGTACTCGTATTGAAAAAAGTAATAATTATTATTAAAAAAAAAAAAAAAAAATGATAAATAACAAAGTTTTCGAGATTATTATCAGCCAATATATATTGTCATTGATTATTAATTAATTCTAATTACACCTGACATCGTTTAATTTTTATTTGTTGCAATATTGTATCGTCCAAATGAATTCGAATTCATTAAACATATTTATTTTGAATTACGAATTTTTTTACTCCCTATATTAACAAAATTTTTCTTAATATTAAAAAGAGTTTACAAATGTGTAATTATATCGTATTAAATAAAATTAATCATAGAAAAGCTAAATTAAGTAAATTTCAAAAATGAATATTTTTGGGAGTGATCATAATTTTAATTATTTTAAAATGGTTTAAAGCGATTAAATTTTTTATTAAAATGGTTTGAAGGTGACATTGCTTGGAAAGTTGGAAACAATTTGTATTTATTTTATACTTTAATAATTATCAACTGAAATTGTGTTACATAATGGTATGGAAACAATAAATTTAAATATTTTTCTTTTAAACTTGAAATTGTTAAAATATTCGGAAGTTAAAAACTATTTTTAATAAATGAACTCAACGAATTTTTAGAAGTTATATAGCACATACACAAAATTTACCCTAAGTTAAGTGCTTCACTTTTATTTCAATTTATAATAGAAATAAAGTAAAACAAATAATGAACAAAAACTCAACGGTTAACTCTCACTGTATAAAATAATTGCTGTATATTATTATAATAAAATAATATAATATGTAAGAGTATCTAAGTAATATTTAGGTACAACAAATCATTCAATCATACTACTCTATAGTATACTTTTATAAATAAAAACAAGTATAATTTTTTTTTTAATTTCAAAATTCTATTTTAATTATTTTCATAGCAATTTGAAATTTGAGTTTAAGAAAAAAATATGATTTAAGTATTATATTATATTCTTTATATTTTACATTAGGATGTTAATAAATAACCAAATAATTATTTCATTTAAATTTCTATATACATAAATGAAAAAACCATTATAAATTCAATTACAAAGTCAATTTATTTTTGACATTAATTCAACTTGTTATATAATATATAAAAAGGATATTTATTAATAATAATCAAATTCTCATATTAATATTTATCATATAAATAAAAACAAAAACAAAAAAAAAACTCTACTAAAAAGTATAGTAATATATAGTTTAGATTATTAGTACATATACTATTCGATTATGTAAATAAAATTAGATATAAAATAAATTTTATGATAAATTAAAATCTTTATATACTTACATAATAAATAAAATATTATTGATACCTACTTATATTATATTATATATTGTTTTTATTGAAAATTTTAGTTTTATAGAAATGCATACAATTAAACTATAATAAAAATAATAATTTCCGAATATATTATGAAATAATTTCAATTTTATTCAAACATTATAATATAGTCATTTAAAGTACTATATCTATGTATAAACAATGAATTCAAACAATTTACATAAGTGAAACTTTCTATAGAATGAGTTATTCAATAAAGAAACAATAATAACTTTGTTGTAATGTCGTTCCTTAAAGTTTAAACATAATTTATCATAATATTATAATAATACGCGTGGCGTTTCAAAAATATATGTCCGAAAGCGCATATATCTAAATCTTCGCACTCCTTGACTGTTAAAAAACACGATTTGTAACGTTGTAAGACCTAGAATCCGTGGGTCTGACAGGTACAGACCTCGAAATTTGAAAAAATCAGTTTTTGGTGCGTGACTGTATCATTTAAATAATGTTATGTGACCGGTCGTCGCACAAACTATGGAATATGATCGGAAAGTCGTTTTCTAAATTTTTTTTTTTTTAATAATAAGTAGCAAAACTATAATATTACCTTATTACACATCTATATTTTAATCGATATTTGTTTCGTGCCGTATTTATTATGTCGAAATGAAATCAATAAAAACGCTCGCGGCGACAAAGCCTGGGAAATAGACAAACTCCGAAAAGAAACTGACCTTTTCAAAACGTTTCACCCAATACAAACCATATAATATAATAAAATAATATATGGGTACGATATCAAGCGTGTCAGGTATTAGGTATATGTTTATAATATTATGTATAATACAATATACATATATATCTAAAACTAATGCATAAGACAAAAAATAGTAAAATCGGTTCGGACTCGTAGGTTAAGGAATAAATTTATAATTATAGTTTATAAATATATCTATAAAAATATATTATACTATACGTACATTTTTATGTATATAAAAATTATTATTTTAAGACTATAACGACTATTAGAACACTTAGAAGCTTAAAAATATGTCATCGGGGTCGTCGCTGTAACCTTGTCCATCGATCGCGGGACTTGAAATGATTCGCGTGTAAATCCGAAATCGTAAGAAATATGAAATCAGTGAGGACGAGCGTGCGCGTCGAATCGTCGACTATGCTCACGATGATAATATTCCGTCATTCCGATGACAATAAGGCATCGCAACAACTATCGTCTCGGGAGCGTTTTATTTATTTTATTATTTATAACATTTCGATTAAAAAAAAAAAAAAATTACAAAAAATTAATAGAAACGCACAAATATTGTTATGAAATGTTTATTTTTTATATTATTTAATACAAAGAAAGTGTTTTGTCTCTTGTGTCAATAAGTGACTTTAGATAATCAAATCAACCAAAATATTTATTCTTTAAACATCAAATATTGTAAAAAAAATAATGCTTTTAACAATACCCTCTTCGTTCATAATATCTGTATGAATGTGGGTAGTATATTTGTATTAACATATTGCAATATATCTACATAAAGAAGTATCAATTCTATAATATACAGTCTTGAGCATACGAGCCCCCGTACACATTTTTTTAGTTGAATAATAATACCAGAAGCCACCTCTTGTTGGGCTCTCTACAATCAATCATTTTCGTACATACATTTATTCATAAATATAGATCAATTTAATTGAGTGCATTTTCTTTAAAACGTAAAAACGATGTACGAGAAAAATGTATCCGTTTATTCGGGTAAGTACGTACCTGCAGAATGATGACGATGGTGCAGCAGTTGTAGTCGTTTGCGGATGACGTTTTTGTCATCGGTGCCGCAAAAAACCGTATGTCGTTCACGCGTAAGATCTCAGAGGAGAACAGAAATTCGGGAGATTTCGTAAAAATATTTACGGGAAGTTCCAGAAAATAAAATCACAACGATGACACGATAACCGCGCAGATATTATACGGTTTACAATGACGGGCAAAAACGCGCGTGCGGGCAACGGGTGATGCGTGGACTGCAACTGTATAGTGTACGCCGTCGGCCCTGGAGCTACTACGAACGGACGCGGCACAACAATTGCGCGACACAAACGTTTTCCGGTCGCCGCCGGAGAGGCTACCGCGGTAGCGGTTGCGCGACGCTCTGGGCGGAGTGCTCGAGGCCAAAGGGACGGCCTGTCTCCGCCCCGCGGGCACGACGGCGTTGACACTGCGGGGTGAAGTGTACGTACGGGTGCGGGCGCGCGTTTACTATAATATTGTGTTTTATTGTCACCCGCCTAACGTGCGTATATTATACGTAGGTACCTATATATACTACCTACTATTATAGGTGGGTATCTACTCAGGTAGTCCACCGGAGGGGTGGCTCGGCGCTTTCTCGCACTGCAGATCGCGATCGGTGTATAGAATATTATATGCCGCACGCGAATATACTGTAAAACTCATCGAATATGTGATACAGCTTATATGAGCTCGGTATACTTCCGTACCTATAGCCTTCCGTAAGCTATAAGCGTCAGGGCACTAAATTCTCAAGGTTGGGTTTAGGTGATTAACTGTCCGAGAGACTAGTTGTCATCGTGGCTGTATAATATGCATTATTCTCATTTATATTAATTAAAAATACATTACAGTATTGCAAAATGTGTATTTAATGCTGTTTTTTTTTCGCCCAATTAATTTTATTTTAATCGTACATTTGTAGAGTGTGTTGTCAAAATATATAATAAAAAAAATATCATGCTAAGGATGAAATTTATGGAGTGCTAAAACTAAGATAATTCTATAATTATTATCCCTATGAGTCGTTTACTCAGATTTTGAAAATTTTTTTTGTAAACTAAATCGAAATATTAAAATTACAATAAGGTAAATGTGGTCAAAATTACCTTTTTTTAACTTTTACAGAACATATTTTAACATTATTCTCAAAGTGTATCAATACTTACACAAACACTTTTCACTTTTTTATTTACTTAATTCACTTTATGAAAGTTCTTAGTTGAGTACCTAAGTGTAAGTGCACTTAGCTAATATAATATTATACAAAACGTTTTTTTTTTTAAAAAATTACATTTATAATAAAAGTAATTATTAAATACTTAAATGATTGCCATGAAACTATGTTTATTCTCTACAGATTTCACAAATTTTTATTTTATTTATTATTCGTTGATTTTTCTATTTTTTAGAGTGATTTCTTGTAACTTTTGACGTTGTACACAATAACATACAATTTTAGTCTTCTATAGATAATCGGGTCATATTATTCTACTAAACCTACGTAATTTTATCGGTAAAAGATCAAGTCTAGTATTTACAATTGACGTTTTTATTATACCCGTGCTATATATTATATATAGCACCTTTATCGCTGTTGTTTTTATATATTTTATATCTTTGCCGACGGCAGAAACGACACTTTATCAGCTACCTGTGTAAAACTACCTACGATGAAATGTCTCGTCTGTTTTCGTTTTGTTATGGATTTTGCGAATGCAACATTTTAACTTTTCGTAAAAATTCTCTAAACGTAATATTTATTATAATTCCTATACGTATAAATATGTAATCTAGAGCTCACTACAGATAAACACCAACACACGCATGCACACACAGACACACACAATCGCTCCGTTTGCCCCGAGCAGTACTCTTCGCATTTACCACCAAACGCACGATTAAAAACAATATTTTATTCTCGTCATACACTAATAAGTCATAATATAATATTTCCGTTTAAGGACAGACCACGTGTTTATCGATTTAGTTAAACGTTGTATTTTTTTTACTCATTTTATACTTTTGTCTTTTTCCAACTTAAATATCATTTAGAGCAGAATTTGCTCACGTTGTACATGTCAAACCATGACATATTATAGGAATCAAGCTGATACAACCACTTTAATCGATGTATTGACTTGGTAGATATTATAAAGGTATTAATTAGTAAATGTGACCATTTTTTGAAAAATATTTTTTTTATTTAATTTAAAATAATATGAAATAAAAAATTCATGTTATAAAGTTTATAAATATATCACTAATCACTATAATATAAAATATCAGTGTATATTGTGAATATCTAAACGCCTTACACCTATAATCTATATTCTCTTTTTATTTGATTACTTTTCAATTTTGTGTTTTGTTGCAGGTCTCCATGGTGTATGACAACATACTAATATTTATTAAGTCAGCATATTATATCATTAAACAATTGTAGGAGATGCGGAACTAATGTATTTATCTTATTTTTTATCTCGATACAAGTAAGTAAAACAATGAATTGGAAAAAAATTTCAATATTATTACATAAAAAAACTTTATATCACACAACTGCAGCGTGTTTTAGATGTCTTATCAGATTGTCCGGCAGTGTTTTGAAATCTAATATAATAACCTTAACCTTTATTATATTAAAGTTGGTAAATGTAGTGAAATTTCATTGTTTCCTTCAGTTTCCATGAAAATTTAAAAAAAAAAAACTAATTCATTATCTTTGGCAATGTAATAACACTGCAGGTAAATCGATTGCGAATCTTCAATAATTTTGATCGCTATTACTGAGCGTAGAATATAATATATAATATATAAGAGTCTGCTGCTGGTTGTCGAGACTGTGTGTAAACGGTTTGATTATTTGTTTTGTTTCGGTTTGTTGTTGATGTGTATATATATGATTAGTAACGGGGTCGTATTTTATTTAATAACAAAACAAACCGTGGACAGTTGTAATCGACGAATTTTTTTCAAATTACATTACTATTATATACATTATACGTATATATAAATAACTATATAAACCTTCTATAGCAGTATTACATACCTATATTATACTTTCTTTCATTATTATTTCATTTAAAACTTTTCCTGCGCATACAAATCATACATTGGCGGGTGGTTGAAGGCCCCGGGCGGGGCACCTGACACTGAGTGACTTGAAAATTTAAAGACAAAATGGTTTCCTGATGGAAAAAAAAAACAAATCAAGGATCACTGGTTTTAGAAACATGTTTCGTGTTTATTTCATTATTGAAATGCTTTTTTTTTTCTAAATAAATTGTTCCGGATCAATATTAACTTATTTATTTTGTAACGAAATTTGCTTAGAAACAATATTTACTCGTTTACTAGCTTAATGCACAACTATTGAACAATTATTATTATATTGGCAAAATAAATACAAATATTTTGTTGAACTAATACAAAGTATTAACTGCATTACCTCTGCTAAAATTTCCTTAGTTGAAACTAGAAAAACGTTCTTTAAAATGTTAAAACAATAAAGATGTTAGGTACATTTCTTATATTTCAAAGAATATTTTTATTTGTTGTCAATAATTATTATTATTGTTTTAAAATAGGATTATTTAAAAATATTTAAATTTTTTTTTAATTTGATTTTTTATTCATCGATTTATTGGCAAGTACCTAGCTAAATATTTATGTATTATTACGTATTAGTAGTTTCAATTATGTTAATTGTCTGATAAGCTTTATAACCACAGGAGTCATACACGATTATAATACGATTTTTCTTTTTTAAACATAATCTATAAGCTTATTCAACAGGATTTTTTATTTAAATGTATTTTCTTCAAATTTTGTGAGACCCGTGGAAAAATAATACTTCGGTTTTTTATTATCATCCAACCTATGCCTATATATTATTATATAATAATATCACGTGATTTATTATCACATTATTGTATTATTATATTCAATAACGTTTGCGAGAATTGATTTATATTTAATTTCCATCGAATATTATCTCGCCAGAGTTACAGTTTATCAATAATAATATGTTTTATTACCGCTTTGAAGGTTATGTCCTCCGGGGCCGAGTGTTGTACCCGCGATGAGGTGCAAACGACACACACATACACTTATACTGAAGTATCAAAATATATATTCCATACAGTGTTTGGAATATTTTTGTTATGCAATATAATAATATTTTAGAAAAAAAATATGAATATGGAAGCTCACTGTGCTTCAGTAAATGTGAAAAAAACTATATGGGTTCCGTTTAAGCAGAATATACACACAATATAATATAAACATAGAAAAACACGTATATCGATCCCTTTGTGGTTTGCCCGAGATTTTATGTAAAAAATCGTGAGTAAAAAAAAGAAAAACGTAAAATAAATAAATACAAATTGGATGAAAATAAATCCAAGTTTTTTCTATAGTATTACTATTATTAAAATTCGCGTGTACACAGAAAAGAATAACGAGAAACGATACATAATAGAAAAAAAGAAAACTGAAATTGAGTATAGATACCTATGTTATAATTATAGGTTTATTATTATTTCATTGCATTTCATGTTAAAAACTTTAAAGGTAAATGTATTTTATTCTAAATCAAAATATCAAATAGAATAGCAAATAATAAAGGTAAAATAAAATGAAAAATACAAACATGAATTTCTCTCAAAACCAATGTACATGTTTTTACGGCAACTTCAGTTTAGCAGGATGCCTTGACATATTATTATGAATTACACCAGGCAGCCGATGACACAATAATTTGTACAATATGCACCTATTATAATAATTGTGACGATCATGTACAATGGCCACGCGGACGTATTACACAATGTGGATGATCATGATCATCTGCACATAATAATGTAATAGGTACGGCAGCGATCGACAATGTTGGGTTTATGTTTATTTATCTTCGGCCATTATATTATTATAACATATACGTATGATTTTAACATAATATACACAGTCGTATTTGTATAGGTACACTCAATTCGTTGTCGTGAACGTTTTACTCCGTCGAAGAGGAAACAGACGTGAAACCGTCTTCAATCGATATAATGTTATAAGTAGGTACGCATGTACGTATATACAATAGCGACGAGACAAGTAAGTAGAGCAAACAAAACGTGTGTGGGTTCCGCGGAGACTTAAGACGTACCTATATATATTATTATTTTCTCATGCGATTAAAATGCACGCGGGACGAGGATATGAGGAATAATCGACCCAATGTCAAACGGTATTTTACTATAAGTTTTTTTTTCTACTCAATGACAATATTTTATAGCCACTAATGTTCAAACATATACATAGGAACCTTGATCGAGAAGACCACCAAAGATCTCGATTTTTGTAAACATTTCAAACCATTCCACTATAATCCACAAAGTAAACGTATCATCGTATCGATGTAATGTATTATACGATTGATCATTAAAAAATGAATTTCTGCTCACAACACTTCTAAAACAACCATAGCTTTTTTGTCAATGGATATGGTAATAATATATTCAACTTATAATTTATTGTTATTAAATAAATATAAATTAACAATGTTGTTTTCACTTAATAAGCTAGGAGGATGTCGGCACAATATTTGTATTCTCTCTCAGATCCACGCACAACTACATAGATAAAACTATTTAATCTACAATTTTTTTTTTATAATATTTGAGCAATCTCAGAGTAAAATCAAACTATAGAAAATAATATTTTTGAGAGTATGACATATCGGTTTTATATTTTATTGTTATTTGATTTTGTATTTGACTTTCAAAATAAAAAAAAAAAATGTTGTAAATTTAAATGATATTTAAATTGTACTCTCAAAAATATTATTCTCTATCATTTTTGTAATTAGTATTTTACTCTAAGATTACTCAAAATCATAAAAGAAAAATGATTCTGCATGTACACGTTTCGTTTATGTCACGCATGGATCAAAGAAAGAAAATACACAGTGCGCTGACATTCTCTTAAAAGTTTTAAAAACATTGGTATAAGCTCGTATTATGCTAAATACAAAATAAAAAACAATTTGAATGTTTACAATAATCTATTTAATATTTTGTTTTGCCGATGGTCCTTATAGAGCATACAACCTTAGTATAGTGTTGAAGTGTTTGTCTAATTATGCATTAAGGTGCGTATAATATCGATTCGTGTGAATATATACCACGACAGCACAAATAGGGATTTAATGACAGGCGCCGTTTTTTAAGTGATATTCATTCGATGAGTAAAATCGATTTTGTCCGCTTTCTCGTTCTAGACGACAGACATGTTTTAGGTACTTAAATGGTAATCACCTCCACCTGCAATCTTCAAATAGACGACGAAATCATAAAATTATCGTTAATTCCGTACATTTTTCGCCGATCGTTTGATTGCCAATATTTCCCACAGTTGGCAGGTTAATGAAAACAAGACTTCCTAAAATTTATTGGTAATACGTATATATTGTATGCTTATAAATATAATAAAGGTACACAATATTATATTTTACAGTTTTATTAAAAATATAATTTAGACGGGAATTCTAAATCTGTGCGTGGCGTTGGTAATATAATCATGCATTATTAAAACGGCCAATTACAGCGTACTATAAATTGTGCACGCTGTGTATAATACACACGTATAAGGGTTATTATACTTATATTTATTATTATTATGTTTATGTTGGACATAAGAAAATTGAAGTTTGGATCATAGGGCGGCCGGCTACAAGACTTCCTGCTTGCAGTGATCTTATATTTATTATTTTAGCGCTCCTCGAAACACTTGAATGAAGAACGTCACGCAAAACTGATGCAAGAGCGCGGGTTGTGTACTCAGTGGATACATATATCACATACATAGGTACGTACAAACAATACCAAGTACCTAAGCTCTTTGTATAATTCGTTCGACTCTTTACTTCATCTCAAACATAATGTTATTATTATATTTCATACGATAATAAAAATAAATATCATCTACTTAAAAACATTTGGAAACATTTATAGTTTGACAATTTAAAAGTTTATATTAAATCATAACGGTATATTATAATCTATTCCAATTAAACATTTGTAAGGATATTCATGAATATCGGACATATTCAAATTTAATTTCAAACCTAAAATTGTTACTTTTTTCCGGTAACAAGCAGTAAATGTAAAAGACATCAATCGCGGAATCTTAATCGTGGGCATAATATATTAAATAATATATTACAATATTGAATTCATATTAAAACAACTTCCTATTGCATACATCTTCATATGTATCGAATTATTGTTATAATGCTAATAATATATTTATTATTATTTTATTTATTAATAACATACTTTATTGTGATGATAGTTATTTTAGTTTTTAATTATTTTTTTTTATACTCATGCATACAAATGTAGGTACGTCACATACCTGGAATTATTTTAACGTGAATTAATCAAATTTCTATGTATTACATGCTACTACAATATAATATGTCATATTATTATAATATTATGCAATAATATTCAAGTATTATCGTTTTGGTGTTTTTGCTAATTTCGCGTTACAAACAGAGGCGAACCCTTTTTGCCTATAGTGTGTACCGTATATATACTATTTATATTATATATATATATTTATATGTATATAAAATATGTATGTATTTTATAATATGTAAACACATACGATATTAGTCATAAGTATATACCGCTCACGCGGGAAAGGCAGCCACCGCCACCGCTGCGGCAGTCGACGAGCGCATGCGCGTAATGCGATTCGGTGCAGAGGGTCGCCTCGTCAGGAGGAGGTGAATGGCGGGTGCGGCGCCCGGGGCTGTGAAACTTTTACGAGCACCGACCAATGGGGAACCACCGTCACTACCCCGCCGGGACCGTCGTTGTCGTCGTCGTCGTCGTCGCCGCCGACGTCGTAGTCGCAGTCGTCCCTTATATTCTCGCGCGCCCGGACCCTGGCGGATTCCCCTCAGACCCGACCACGCGCTCTGGCCCCCGGGGCGACCGTATATTCACCCCTTCTAAGTATAATATAATATATATATATACTTATATGAAACAAGGAAACCACCGCTGTCTTCATTGTCGTCGAATATATATATATATATATAACACTATATGTAGTCCTTTGCACCCTCCCTCCAACCCCTTCCACGACCTGATGAATTGTATAGTGTATATGTGTATATATGTGTATGTGTGTGGAGAGAGAGAGAGAGAGAAAGAGAATCTCTTCTCCTCAAACTTAAGCTTTGTTATCACTCCACTGCCCTATCTACCCACCCACCCACTACCCGTCAGCCAGCCAGTAACCGTCTCTCTTTCCGTGTTCGTATTCCGACCCTTCAACTCCGACAAAGTTTTAGCTCTCTCTATCTCTCGTTTCCAATCCCCAAAACTCGTCTGCGCACCCTGTATAATATACTCCCGCTCCCTCTTCTTATACTGCACAAAGATTGTTTTTGTAGTTTTTCTTATTTTTTTATTTTTTTTTTTTTATATCTCATTTATTTTTATTATTATTATTTTGTTGTATACTTCTTTTCCTGCCGTCTCGACCCTCGTATCACACGTCTCTCCTCCATACCTGCTGCCACCCATCGCGTAGTTCTTCTCGATTTTATTTATTTATTTCTATTTTTTTTCCTTTATGTTTTTTGTATTGCGAAAAATTCAACGTTTCACTTTTGCGCGTCTGCGTGTGTTGCATGTGTACGTCGCGTTTAAGAAAAAATATAAAAAATTGTTAAGCATGTTGTAAAGAAAACAACAAAATAAAAGGTTGCACGAGCAAAGCTTTTACTACATCAATTCGTTTTCCATTCGAATATCATAATATGTTTTAATGCTTACTCACGTATTATCTAAAGTAGCTTATTATATCTTTTTTTTTAAAGTTTAAAATGACTGTAAATCACGTATCACTAATGTGTTAATAACTTTTTCTTACAATATAATGTTATATAGTTTGACGATGGTATATATAGTATAGATACCTACATGAATCCACAAATTAAAATATACCTTATATTTGGTGACCGGTCTAAGTTCAAGCCGTATAATATTACTGTTTTTATAATAATTATTTAAACAATCCATATTTCTTTATTTTTCAATCTAATGATGTATATTATCATCTTGGCAGTATTATATTTTATAGTGTAGAGCTTTTTTCTAACAAAAACAACTTATGTTCACTTTTAAAAATATGTATAGGTGTCTGATGTAGGTATATTATAATTGTAATGTGATGCCAATATTGACAATTCTAGTCTTGACTTCGTAATATAAACACTTTACGACGTGATCGGCAATCAGTATTTGTAGTTATCAAACGTGTTATGATAAATTACTATTTACGTGCTATTAGATCAGAAAAAATAAGGAATAAAAAATACTGTAGGTAATTATTATTTCAAAAATAATCGTTGCGAGTATTATTATCGATACTATTATTACTTTGTAGTTTAGTTTGGTGAGTCGACCTAACTAGTTTATAAATAATAGTAATTCTAATATTATGTTTGTAAATACCTTCAAACTGGTGTAGGTACCTACCATTATAAGTTGCAAGTATAATATAGTATCATATCATTTGTTTTGGATTTTCAAATGTATTACTATAATATAGTACGTTTATTTCAACGCTATATTTAATACATTATATTTTTGTTTGTAGATTAAGCACTTATAAAAATGAAGAAATCTAAGAATTTTTATTTTTTTTATTTTTTTTAAAAATACGTTATCAATATATATTACTACCTATTAAAAATTATTTTATTAATTGGATATTTTAACCTAGACTTTAACAATTTAGCTAAACGATTGTAGTAATACACACGATGACTATCGTGAGAAACAAAAATTTAAAACCGTTTTGAAATAGATTTCATTCGTGCTTAAGTGGCTATTAAGTAAAAGTAGTTATATATTATTATTTATTATAGCCCCGGTACAACTATACAATTAAGTTTAATTAATCAATTGAATGCAGTTTGCGATTATTGACGGCAAATCACTTTTTTAATCGAATTAAAATAATATTATTAAGTATTAGCATAATACATTTAAGTATATTATAAACACAAACATCTTGGTATTGAAAAAGTTTTCTTGATTTATAGTATAATACATCAATAAGTGTAGTTATGTAAAAGCAAATAGCGTGTATGCGCAGAAAATTATGCATTTTTATTCATTTCAAACAGAAAAGAAAAGTTATCACGATAGCGGAACGAAAAGTCATCGCATGCCTAAGTATATCGAAACCGCTACAGCCTGAGGGAGTATTGGCTATTTTTCGAAAATGTGTTACATAAAAAATAATATCATAGCTGGTAAGTAAGTACCTGTACTTTTCGACCATAATGTATATACCATAACATATCTATATCGTGTATATTATAATGTATAATATTATTTTATCAAATATTGTATAGGAACATTTTGTGTGGGTGTTGATCAATAAAATGGTTTAAAAAATTAGCGAAAAGTACATCGCAGTAAGGTGATAATAATAATTGTTATTATAAAGTATGGCATATATTATAATACAATTAATACGCAATACAATATTGCTAAATTATAATGATTAGTGCGCTTTGTATATTATAATTAATGTCGTTTTGTTTGGTCACGTAGTCATATGTTTTGATAGGACAAAAATAGCGTCTATGTGTCAATAAATTTAGATCGATTTCACTGCAATTGCCGTAAACTGGCGGGGATTATGTTAAAATTAAAAACGATACAAATATATGCACCAGATCTTTAGTATAGGTTAATTGAATAAAAGAAAACTTTGATGGATCTAAACAGAAGAATATATGAATTCATTTTTCATGCAATACTTAAATCTACGAGTTAAATTCAATAGGTAAATATAAGTATAAATCAGTTTTATAGAAACGCTCGAATGTCATTACAAACGTCATATCAAATGTATTTGATATTGATGACGTGCACTGCAGTAACAAGGTATAATAGGTATATTATATACTGATGTAGATATAAAATATAAGATATATTATATAGGTGTCTGTACTGTTAAATTATGAAAAATGCACTCATTAGATGATGTATGTATGTTATTATAAAAAAATACATTTAGTCAATGTTAACAATGATAGTCGACATAGTTGTAATTTATGTCAATTTTTAATAAAATAAGGTATTGACGATAACATTAAAAATCAAGTTAAAAATCGAGTAATATAATATTATAATACTTATTGTTTATCTAGGATAAATCATAATCTTAATTTAAAAACATCATCGTTTTGTTTATTTTTAATTAATTATAAATTTCCATTGTCAATTTTTATGCGCATTTAATTTAAATCCATTTTTAAACAAATTATTAAACTTTGCTATTCGCTATTTCAATGAGTAAACAGTGCTGTGCAGTCACTTCCGGGATGTGTCCATAATGATACCAGTAAATTATGTAAGTAGTACAATCGTTTTTAATTTGTCAATTTTATTATAAGTTATAACTACTGCTAAACTGCTTATAAGCAATAAAAACGATAATATAAAATCAAGCTTACCATAATAATATATACTGTTAAGTACAAGGTACCTACCTATGTTTATAATCAAATCGACCACCGATAAAGTGATGTTGATATTTATTTTTTTTTTTTGATACGGATTTATTACATTACCTAATATAATATAAAAATGTTGATAAGACTACGAAATATCCAACATTGCCTATCCTTTCCATATTGTATTTTTAAGTTAATATCCTTCAATTGTTAATTTTAATTTTACCTTCTATCTGTCAATATTATTTATCGACACTATTTGAATCGATGTAAATTTGATTACAATTAATTATATTATTATGTAGACTTTACAAATATTCTAACCATTCATTTGATGCTATAAATTCGGTGTTTGATAGTTTTCCCATCAATTTTACCTGCCTAATCCTATACAATTGGTTCCGGAATTAATAAAAATTTTCTATAGCTTTTTAAACAACTTATTTTTTTTTATAATATTATAACTAATTTCGATTGTATACAGTTTATGAATTACAAAATAAATATTTTTTTCAGTTCCACGTAAGATAGGTTTCATATTTCATCTTATTCAGAGAAAACTACATATTTAAAAATACATTAAATTCGTAGTGATATTTTACATTTTTTCCATAAAAACCCGATTTCCATGGTATTCTGCAGATCCCATATTACACTAAGTTTATACCGTATAAATAATAAATATAAATATATAACCAAGTGCTTGTCAAATAGTGTTAAAACTTATAAGTTCTAATAATACACATAATATTATAATATTCTATTTGCCGCTATATGTGCACTCTAGGACTTCGACTATGAAAGTTTTAGATTACAAGGCGTTAAGGCTTTACCTACCTATACATTAAGTAGTCATATAATCATATTATGTATTATAAATTATAATATATACCTTATGTACAACTTAAATTTAACTTTATTAACGTCATAGAACGAACAATAATAAAATTGTTTATTGCATCGATAATAATATGCTTGTTAAGTTAGAGCTATTGACTAATAAGTATACAACATTATTATTAAATAGAGCCAATCAGAACATTTCTTTAACATTTCACTTATTAAAATACGTAAGTAAGAAAGCGTATTACATTAAATGGCCTTTTTATTCGTTGAATGTTCCATTTTAAACCGTTAAAGTATAATAAATAAAATAGTTTTTGCAGACTTGCGACGCTTCTGTTCTGTGAACATTAATTGCGTTAAGACTGAATAGAAGCAATATTTATATATACCTAACAAAAAAAATAATAATTGTCCATAACATACATAAATGAAATTAGGTAGGATGAAATAGCTAATATATTATTATAATTTATAATAAGAAAATTCAAATGAACACTATAAGGGAAGTACTGCAGAATAGATAGGTATATGATATTCACGTCAAAATGTTAATACATTGATTTACATAGAATTATTATATTATAAGTTTATATTCTCTATGGAAATTGTATGGTTGATAATTGGCTATACGTAGATAGGTATTATAATTAAAATATTACCGGAACTTCAAATATCATACTAGGTCTCTGCAGCCTGCAGTCTCTGATTTAATTTATTTTAAAATTACAATAAAATAATAACTTAATAAATTCATTCAAGACTTGACTACAGTTGATTACTCATTTTATTTTTTACTCGGAATTGCTTCCAAGAAAATATATTCATAAACACACAAAATTAGGTATACGTTATTACACATTCGTTTATACCATATTTATAACAATTTTCATTCATTATTGTATCATAGCAAATGGATAAACTTTATTATAACTACTATAAATATACATGTATCTATAAAATTGTTTACCTGTAAACACTTCTCAAATCTGTACAGTAAACTTCCAATTTCGGACTATTTTGTAGTCGTCTAGATTCTATATTGTAACTTTATAAGTACTTTGTGTCGAGGTTTACTGACAGAAATAGGGGCTGCAATGAATAACATACATAGTATACTGATAATATTAAAGTTATCTAGTGTGAAATTATATTTGATTAGGTTCGCCAAAATTCATCGCAAAAATACAAATTTGGTAATGCATACATTGGACAGAAACAAACGAACGAATCGCGTTGACACCATTTCACCACTGTTAGTTTTGGAGTTCAAAGGTGTAAATAGAAACGGAATCTTGGACCATGGTAATCATAGAAATTAAAACATTATTTTTTAGGGCAAGTAACTAAGAGTGTATAGATTATAATACAGGCATTAATGCATTAATATATGGACACCCCTGAGCACTATAACGTCACGCCCGTAATAGATTTATCTCTCATATGTTAATCGGCAAGAATATTATTCCCTCAGCGTCGTACTGCACATACTTCGAATCTATATAATATAGTCGCGAACGTGTTTCCTTAACGCGGTTTATCCGCTCGTCTCGAGTGTACGCTGAACACGTGAAATATAATAATAATATGATATGTGTATTCGGGTCTTGTACGAAAACAATTGCTTAACTCGGAGTCTTGATCGATATGTGTAGCCACCACGCGCCTGGTAGAACTCTGAAATCATCTATTTCACGCTAAACGCATATTATATAAATACTCTGCATACCTATATAAAATCACAATAAATTTTTAATATTATTATGCGTCGCCATTTTCAGGATCGCAAAAGAACCGGGCCGACCGTTACGGCGTTGCTTATATTATTATGCGGAGAAGATCATCGCTATAGAAATAAAAATTTACAAAAACCTAAACGAAAATGTAAACAAGGTAACAACGATAAAACGATATGTATTCAAAATGCCAGAGCATCATAATATATGCATGGTATACAACGCGAAAATTATCTTTCCAGCGATTTTAAAAATTAACTATTGCAATGGTTATTTACACCTAATTCTAAATTGAAATGCATTCGTGTGTGATATTTGTATATTATTATTATGTTTTAACTAAATACCAAAAAAATATTCGAATTAGTTGATTACCATTTTAATATAATCTACCATAAGCCAAGTTGCAACAATGTATAATATATATTATTGTACACTGTATATTATGTTTGTAGGCTGTAACTTTAGGTATTTATATTATATATTCTTACATTTTTGGGTATCAACTAGGTTATTATAGATTGCATAAAGTATTGACATAATATGTACATTGTACCTATAATCTATATAGATTTGTTGAGGTGAAAATTCGTTTCTGATATCTGTAAAACTTTTGTTAGTTGACTATATTTTGTTTGCAAACTGTCAGTCATTGAACGGCATACAAATATTGTATATTGCATGATTAACGTAATGTGGAATTCTGTGTAAGTTTCTCTTACATTTTAAACTAACGAAGTTTGTCCATAGAGCAACCGAGTGCTAAACATATATCTTGTATAATATATACAGTGCACGGTGGTAAATAGGTAATTAGTATTTAGTTTTCAGAAGAATTTATTCGTTTACTTTTGATAAACATACTGTAACGCAAACTTTTTTCCTATTCTCATCTGTCAATTTTTTTTTTTTTGCCACTAAATATACTTATAATAATAGTACACATTATATACAACAGATTTAATAAACACTATTGGTTCAGCAGAGTTGAACATTTTTTTTTAACTCGCTAACTCTTAAAATAGTGGAATCAAAATTACTTATATTTGTTATATGACGTGCTTTATTATTTTTAAGACTTAAATATTATGTATTTAATATATTAAAATTAAATTTTAATTGAATACGTCATGAGTCATGACGAATAATTTATACTTTACATATAAATACCATTTGCTCAGTTACTCTCTCGTTTCAGTAGTATTTATTTTGTTATGTTAATTTATATTTTATTTGATCGTGGTCATCAGGTGTCTCATATTAGATTCATATATAACGGAATCGTGGCAGAAATTTATTTCGTAAGATATGATTGACCCTGTGTACTTACTTAAATAATTATATTACCTATACCCGCGGCTGTATAATACAAAAAAAAATGTAATATATGTACCTTTATATCGTCAAGTATCCTCTTGACATTTTATGCTCGCACTATATGCGTCAAAAAGTGTCCGTTGGGGAAAATATATGTTTAAAATATACATAAATACTATATAGTATATAAATAGAGGTACATCTATATTATATTATTATGTATACATTACATATTATAAATACAGTATATACCGAGCTTATATATTATTATCATAGGTATATTTAGTATAGGGCTCTGCCCTATACTCGTTTCGTTCACCAACTCAGCATAGCCTGTCCCAACCTCCCTAATGACTTCGTCTTCACAACTCAAAGACACCTCCTCATGATTGTCTTGAAGTTTAATATTTGAAATATAAAATAATTAAAAGAAGAACATACATCAAAGACAAAATATAAGTTGGGTGTATAATTAGTAGTTATAATTTATTTATGATTTGGTTGCCCTTGGCAATTATGTTTGTGGAAAATAAAATATATACTTTTTTTTTTTTTTTATTCAAAAACAGAGACACATAACACATATTATACATATTATGTAATGTATACATAGAGTTGTAGCTCCCCTAACTATAATATTATACATTATAGTCGTATAGTGTATCGGCGATACTGCATGCACAATGCATTATAGTAAATGGCTGTATGTAATACTCGTATAATATATTTTTACTCCAACAGTTTTCGCGGGGGGAACAAAAACGGCTCTTCCATCACGTCACATAGAGTACCTACCTATATGTTATACATATGTAATATCGTGTTATACACACTCCTATAATATATTATAGGGTCCTCCCTTATTCATATCCCGCAACAAAATGTAGGGCACACTCACTACACACGCGCTACATAGATACGTCATATCCCTCATCGACTAGAAGCCATGTCGTATGTATGCGGTAAGTGGTAATGATGATGCCAGTACTATTATAGGGACCGGTTACCCCGTGGTTGAAAGTACCACGGTAGTACGACGGTAGCGAATCGCGTCCATGTATATAATATCGTCGACGGGCATGATTGTAATATATACCTACGTATTGTATTATGATATGGGGTCCGGTTTTTCATTATTCGCGGATAATCCCCTTTCGCGTTTCGCATTCGAATAAAAAACGAATTAATTATATGATACACTTATATTATTATCTATACCTATATGTTTTGTACTGTGTGCAATATGCCCGTTTTTTAAAAGAAAAAAAACGCGATATTTATTAAAAGTAAATTATAATATTATTTAAATAGGTACACATCCAAAATACATAAATCATATTATATATTTCATAATAATCTAAAACTAAAATCATTCTGTCATTTAGAAATGAATAATTTTAAACTATCGACTCTTTAAGAGTCATATTATGTGACTATTATTTCTAATATCACAGTGAATGGGCCAATTATACAATTTAAGGCTAGAAGTATTAGATAGTTAGTACTTATCAAAGGATTTATTCAGCGAGTTATGAGCATTTTAAAAGTTTATTAAAAATGTACGATTTGATACGTACACAATCAATATTATCAAGAATATGTTCTTTCAAAATTCAAAGCCCTAATCACTACCATGTTTATATATATATACGTATAGTATTATAAATATCATATTCTAGTTCACATACTGGTATATAAAAAAGAAACAATTTTCTCGAATGATGTGGGTAATTTAAAAAATATTGAACGCGTACAATATGTTATGTTATTGTTTCCTTTTTTATTGACAACTTAACTTCCCCACAAACTAGGTATATCATATTTTTATATAATTTTTATTTCAATAAGTGTTATCATTAATTTTTTTTAATATCAGATGTATATTTTGTTAACTAAAAAGAAGAACAAACTTCATCTATCAAGGTATTCAATCATTTCAATATGATCGCAATACTGCATTACCTTCGTGGAAATAAACTTACATAATTGTAACGATGTATGAAAATTAGTAAGTATTGATATTGAAAATGAAGCGATATTTCACGTGAGTAGTTATCATCAAATTATTTATTTAAAAAAATCATCTAAGTATTTTATTTCTTAAAAATTAAATCCTTGCAACAGTTGCAACTTTTTCTTTTTTTGGTGGTTCGTAAATGGTAGCTAGATGTAAAAGACAGGTGTATTTTAGAACGGTTAAATTCTCTAAAGGCATGAATAAATATTTAAATCGAAGGATGGCGAGAACTCAATACATGGCGTGCTGTATTGAAACAGTTATGTCAATTCACAACTGAATTTTGATTACGGTACGACTTCGCACTGGGAATTTCGCATTTCCGTAAATTCAATATTCTATACATTTGCGTTATTCGTGAACTTTCAATATTACCTAGTATCATACACACTGGCGGTATTAATCCGACGTTATCTTAAATTATCACTTATATTTATCTTTTCGCGTATAAATAAATCGATCAGTTGCCGTAGTTCTTCAAAACACAACGTACCTATCTTCTCATTACGTCATAATATATCTCGCGCCAAAACAGTATATTATTATTTCAGTGACGATTGACGAACAGAGAATGCGAGTATAATATGTATAATAGACGCGTAAAAATTACATATTATACATATAAGCGTGTGTGTTTTTGTTCAGTAACGAGACTCGACACTAACGACGATTCTGGAGTATTTTTAATTTTTATATAGAATCGCGAAAGACGTCATCGTCGTCGTCAGATAGGGAGGATTGTACAATATATAATGGATATAAGCGGAGAAGAAAAAGAGTTGATAAGTAATTGAATCGAGTGTATTTGTGTTGGTGTGCGAGTACACCGTTTGAGGGATTATAATATATACGCGTGTGTGCATGTGTGTGTATGTACTATGTAGACTGTCTGTGAGCGATTTTTGCCGCACCGAGTAATGGAACACGGCGTGCGCATATTATATTCTATATACTTGCACACACACGACCATAAATAATATCATATACGTATATACACAGCCGTTAAGTCTTAAACAAAACAGTGCGCCAGTGGAGGGTAGTACTTGACGTGGGTGCTTTTTCGCATGACACGGGAGGTCCCGGGAATGTAAATAAAACTCTTTTGTTGTGCGCGCACACACACACACGCGCGCGCTCGAGCGAGCCCTAGACCCTTTTTTCTCTCACCCTCCGTCTGTCTGTCTCTCTCTCTTCGGTGGTGTCTCTCTCACATTTTTCCCGATGATTAGCCCTTCGCGGTGGTTACAATTTATACGCGCATTTAATATATATATACATAGTATATGTACAGCCGCACACACATACGGTCTTTTTTTTCCGCCGCTCTCACTCTTTCACACTCACTAGGTCTGTCTCTCTGTCCCTCCCCGTATCTGCCCAGCCTCGTCGGGCAGTCGTCTCCATCTCAACTAGTATGTGTGTGTATATATATATATATATTAGTTCTGTGCCCCGAGGACCCGAATCGGATTAGCCGCCGCCGCCTAAGTCCTGCCAGAAAACAACGCCATGTATTCATATGGGTGTGCGCTTTTTTTTATATTTTATATGCTTTTTCGTTTCGTACGCGCTTGTGTATTGACAAATTGGCCGTGTGTGATATCGAGGCCGAGGGGTCGAGTGATATATATACATGTGTGTGTGTGTGTGTGTGTTACGTCAAGAGCGTGCGTATATGTGTATATTGTATATACGACAAACAACACGCGTGGTTCGAGTAAATTAAAAACGTCATTAACGCGAGCACGGGCCACCGCCGTCGATATAATAATAATAATATAATGATAATACTCTCAGGCGGGCGGTCTCTCGGGATGGTGGTTTTTTTTAGTTTTTTTTATTTTATTTTAGATTTTTTTTTTTTACCCTTTCCGATCCAAACGATCGACTCATCGACTAGCTTTCCGTGTCAATATGTCATCAGCGCGTTGCGACAATTATATACTTATACGTTATATTAGATAATAAGCAATAAATATTATATTATTATAGGAATACTCGTAAGACGCGCGTCGCATTCGCACGGTCTACTTCCTGCAAAGACCGAAGACATAAATTGTGTTGATTACTGAAGACGTAAATTTAATTTTTTTCGTTTCGTAAACTACAGTATTTACGAATAGATAAACTATTTATGTACAAAATTCCAAAAACTTTTGATTTAATAGTCAAATTAACAATAACGAAAACAACACTGAAGATACCAAAATATATTATGTGTATATTATAGAGTATAACTGCGATGGAGAAAAAAATAACCTGATTGTGCATAAAATAAATTATAAAATTATAAAATAATTATAATCAATATTTTTATTTCCTACATTTAATTTTTATCAAAAATAATGTTTTATACAATTTTCATACTTTTAGTGTGCTATGATACAATATGTACGCGTCAAGGCCGTAGCCAGAAAAATATTTTTTTTTTTTGGGGGGGGGGGGGGGTTAATGTATAATATGTTATATTATGTAATAACATATTAAATTTTAACTATTGTTTTATTTCAAAAAATATTTCGGGGGGGGGGGGGGGTTGAACCCTAAAGCCCCCCTCCCCCCATTGACTATGGACTTGATACGCGTACCCATAACTTAATTGTTTTATGATTGTTTTTAGCGATAAAGATTGTTATTTTTTGTTTTAGAACCTAAAGCACCAATATTTTTTAAGTCTTTATTCTTCCCGAATATAATGTATGTAGGACCTATATGATAATCAGCAAAACGTAATCTCAGAATTTTTGGTAGAATATTGTTTATGGAGAGACAATAAAGACGTAAAAGTAAACAAAAAAAAACTGTACAACACGAAACTACCTATTATAATTTATTTATAGAGTACTTTATACACGGTCACGATTTATTATTAAAATATTTTCGATCGAAAAAAAACATTCACGATATCGCACACGGCTTGGATTTTTCGCAAGGCCTGATAATGTTAAGCGACGGGTGTTTCATTGGTTGGTAAGACAATAGGTAATTTTATTTTATGACGAATACATATATATGGGTGTATTATATGATAATGTCTGTTTTGTTCGTAGCACTTAAAAAACTTTAATAGTTGATCAAGTTTTCGCATTAATTTTTATAGTTTTTGTAATTTGTATATTTAAAAATAAAAATAAAAATATTAAAAGTGTTTTTATAGGTTTTAAGGACTTCAGAGAGCATTTCATTTCTGCCACTGTAGCCAAAAAGGGTAGTTTAAAAATTAAATTTTATTCACCCTCAGAAAAACGGAGTGGAAATAAAAAGGCGCCCGAGGTTGGTAAGTCAAAATAAATCGTCAAGTATGCTTGTTCAGATTTTTTTTTCGTTCCCCCACGAAACATTGTCTAAACCATCAGGTCAGGTTTTTACTCAAAGACTTTTCAAAACAACCGTATTTCAAACGGGAAATTCTCTTTGAGAACTTTGATTTTCTCTAAACGAACCATATTTTTATTGAGCTCAAAATAAAAATAGTTAAAATACTGTACCTAATACATCAATAACTAAAATAGTTCTTTTATATTATGTTACTATTTCATTTAATGCAATATATATTTTTATAATTCTTGGTCACATATCTAAATGAAATTTACATAAAATAACAAAAATATACATTGTCAAGAGTTTTATTATTATGACAACGGTCAACGACTGATCAATGATCATAAAACTTTACACTCCCAATTATGTCTTGCATTACCATGTATTGATTCAAGCTAATAATTATACTATTTACTATTTTGAAAAAATTAACATAAAATACAGTATATTAATCTAATATAAGCAGTAAAGATGCTCGCTATCTAAAAATAGATATTTTAGACATTAATCATAATATTATACCAAGTTTTACGTTCAAATCGCCTATTGGTCTGAATATTATAATAATAATATATAATAGGGTTTCTCATATCATGATAAATAAAAAGTTTCTGCATCGATGCAGTTATTTGTATTTGTACAGTATACTACATTGTACACTGAACAGTGAACACACACCTTTAACTTTATTTATTGTTTCATAATTTAGTATATAGTTATTTATCCAAGTTTTAAAGTACTTTACTCAAAGAATAAATTAAATCAACCCATATTTTAAAGGCCAATCAAACCAATCAAAATTTCAAAAAAAGTATCTATTATGTATTTAATTATTTAATTTTATTTCTTTTTCTATATAAAGAAATATTTGACCTCACTTATAAAAGTACATTACACTATTTATAGAAAAATTAAATTATTATAAATGTTTTCTATTTCTTAACAATTAAAACTTCATCAATACTTTAACCCACAGATTTTTATTGAATTTATACTTATTAAAAAACTCTAGTTTTTTTTTTTTTTATTTATTCTTGTAAACTATAACAATATACAATAATTACCCCTCCGATAATAAATCACCATTTTTTTTAAAAAAATACAACTATTAAGGGATTTTTTTTTTATTTGTCTTGTCGCGTCTCGTATTAAACAATACTTAATATCTACTTTCAAACACGTTTATCGTAAAATATCTTTAGCATATAAATAAAAACAATATACATTTTTATTAATTTGTATATCTACTCAATTCACTTGAATTATCATTGAATTAGATTTTTTTTATTCTCACTCAAATTCAAACCTCTGTGTCACCAAGACATTGGTAACGAGATTCCGCATGCGTTTATTTTCTCACTATTTTCTTAGCTGTATCACAGGAACTTTATTTTTTAAATTCCAATCAATTAGTTGTATTTTTAGCGTTAATATTTTTTAAGTGGACTAACTAATTATAAAATTCAAACTTAAAAACAGTATCTGTGTTTGTGTATTAAATTGTTACCGATTTTCTATTATAAAGAAAAGCATGATTATTTTTAAAATGTAAAACTTTAAATACTTATCATATAAATTGCATAAATATTGAAATATCGTAAAAATACCACCGTGAAAACGATAGCTTCTATAGGCTGCCTCCAAATAATGTTCTTATATTTTTCTTCGTAGTTGAATTTAATGACTGTTACTTACACATTAATGTATTTTCTCCTATTACTTTAGGGCTAGTGAAAATAACAATCAGGTTTCCACCAGTACGTTACCGCGAGCCGCATTTGTTAGCCATAGATGATTGCCTCCGAATATTTACACTTTGGATGATGCCAAGCGATGACAGAACCTATTACGAGCAAATACCGTTACTCAACCACCTTGATCTTCGGTCACCCCGATGACTGGTAGGATATCATTATATTTGATCGGTGAGCTCATAATTATTTATTATTATTGACTTAGCCACACCGTGGCCGGAGTCAGCCTTATTCTGGTTGGTTGTTCTGCTGACGTTTTATGTTCTGGTATGCATAGACACCGGGGGTCAATCTTTCCCCCTAGGGATGCACTTTTTTATGGTCCAATCCCGAGTTATATAACTTATTTCGGGGCTACCCTACACATCTGCTGGGCGTTTCCCAATTTGCAACCTAGGGACGCAATCAATGGTATGTGGTGCACACGTGAACATCTTCTCTCTTATAAATAGTTCTTATTTTAGTATTTGTATACCTACTGAGTACTGAGCAGTTACAGTAATCGCAGGTATCTATTTTAAATTTATCAAAAATCATCGACTACATATTATTAGGTATAAATAAAAGTCATCGTATGATTCACGTTTTCAAAAGACCACCACAACTTACAGAAATTTTATCAAGTTGCATCTTTAGGCGTAATACGTATAAATATTTGATGTATTATTTTATAATTTTATTAATAGTTAAATAATGTGTTTATTTGTTAAAGCGAAATTTTATAATATACTGTAGGCCTGGTTAGGTAAAATATCACATACACTTGATATTATACCTTAGTATGGTACCTACTAAAGTTACTCATTTGCAACTATTACTTGTTATTTAAATGCTAAAGATACGATGTTTAGTTTATTAGGATTTACGGATTTAAGATTAGATTAAAAAAAAAAAATTATGATTTAGAAAGTAAATAATTCATATTTATTGAGCTTTATATTATTTACAATAAATATACAGAACATTATTTACAATTTATTTTATAGGTAATAGTTTTAATTATATAACTGTCAATTACAATCTATACAAATAATATACACTCTGAGAATACGATAATAGAATAAATATAATAATAAAATTGCTTTCAAATATAACTACCTATATATTTATATATATCATAATGGCATAAAACTGCATTATACCTCTAACACACAAAACAGTGATTTCCTCTTTGTTGAAACGACTTAATTTTTTTAAATTGTCATATGTATTTTAATTTTTTATTTTAATACGTATATAATAATTATTATAAAATTTTATTCATTTTTATCTCTTGCTAAATAATGCTTATAATTACTTGATAAGACATTTTTTGTCTTGTATATTCGATTCTGATAAGAGATATAATGGTATACAGACATACAGTGACTAATATGCATTAACTTAGCAATTATTTGTTTTTTTTTTTTAAAAAAAAAACACTTACCAATGATTTTCGGTAGAATCTCACAACATGGTTAAAACAACGATGAGTGCTTGATTTAAAACCCGTTAACTATCCTACTTTTTAACTTTATACAATGTATAAGATCATAACTAAATAATTAGTATTCTTATTGGTTCTGTATACAGAAACACATATACACATCAGATTTATCGGTAATAACTAAAATCACAGGTCACTTGCCCGTTGGTGTCGACATACATTGAACCGGTGTTGATCAAGTCTTAACTTTCTATACATAGACGTATAACACTGCAATACAATTACCATAAAATTAATGAATTTTATTGTAATGATATTACATAATATTTATTTTTATACAAGTGTTTAGTGAAAACAAACGTTTCTATAATCTACACTCCGCTCATCTTAACTTCAATTAGATAGATACTTATAAGTTATAACTAAGAATCGAATTATTTTGTAATTTTATTGTGTTCAGAAATTATGTAAAAAAATATTTTTTCACAAACGTTTAAAAAAATTTAAGAAAAACATATATTGCATATGCTTATGTTTTTTTTATTTTTAAAAAATTGTAAATAATCCTTTAAAATAATTTGCATTAAAACTGAATTGCATTGTTCTTGCATATTCAGCTAATATATGATCATCACGACATATACCTTTGTTGTATTAATCGATAGATACCTACGATATAAGCGTTTACTGTATGAGTAGTTATGATAATAATAATAATAATAATGTAATTTTTTTTTTTTTTTTTTAGAAAAGACTTTTCCTACAAGGCGTATAGGATATATTAATTTCAAACTTTAGTTTACTTGATATTAATCGACTATTTGATCACAAATAACTGTCATAACTATATTAGCTTAACACTTTATTTTTAGTTATCTAATAATTCTTATTTTAATATTTTAATTTTCTACATTTTATGGCAATTTTCTGCACTAAACTGGCCAAAATTGACTGTCAAAAACAATACTTTGCTGTCGCTTACGTAGTGTTGCAACCATAAATCATAATAAACGTTTTAAAAACGTATTAAGTGTTTTAAACCTTTAAACATGTTACTAAAACGTGTCAGAAACGATAATAGCATAATACCTATTATTGTTTTAGTATTAAATATCAATAATAACCCAATAAGTTATAATACGTATAATAATATCATATTTATCGGATCGATTGAGGGTACCAGATCACATATTATAAGTTATATCCCACGAGTCCGTCCATGAACGTATATTTTCGTAGTTCAATTACCTGACCAAGAGAACAATCTATCTTCACAAATATAGCAGCGAAAAATAAAAATTCCACAAATACCTACTCAATTTGTACAAATATCTACGTACAAATTGATGGTTATTCAAACATGTAAAACCGGAGGGCTGGTTTGACATACGTCTCGATACCGTGTAGATATTTCTGTCGATTACGAACATTTATAAGTAAACGCACGCGAGACGTCGTATTATATACCACACCCATATCGACTTATAATAATATAGATTACACACAATAAACATCGTGACTAGTGTCGCTGCGTAGTAAGTTGTCTTCGTGTTATAACAGCGCGACGTTTTTCTTTTGATCCGAAGATAAACACTCGTCACATATTTTAAATTTTAATAGCTATATATGATATATTATTTTTGTAGTAAAATATCTTTCATTATTTCGTAACGATCCGTTTCTATAGACGAAATTGTAGATCTCCTACCGTGATATTTAAAACCGTGCAATGCGAAATTGAAGATTAACAAATATTACGACTAATACGACTATCTTATGCGCGGTATATTGTGTTAGTAAATACAGTAATAATTGCAATATAATTTACTGTAGAATATATACTTCGTGAGTTTAAGTGATAGATATACACAATAATCATGTACAATTTAAAAAATTACAACACTCGTTATTCCATTAAAAAACAAGAACAATTTTCGGCGCAACACGCAAAGCTTTTATATGTATAAATAGTAAAATTAATAACAGTGATCGATACTTGCCTACGGTTTTTTGTTCGAGAATAAATCGATAGTGATAATCGTCGAAGATTTCTTTGATAATATTGATATATATATTATAATGTTGTAGGTATAACCTATAAGGTTAGGTTGAGAATCGCTGACCTATATCATAATACAAGTACAAATAATTTGGCAGCAGGACTCCACAGTAGACTTACCCTTTTCGGTCGAATCGTGACGATTTTCCGGTGTTCCCCGTAGTTTTGCGTGTGCGGCTATTTTTTTTCTTATCGAGCGCGCATTTCAAACAATAATAATAATAGAAAAAAACCGTCCTTTTGTTCGTCAAGTGTGACACGAGCACAAAAGAGAGCCGTATGGAGTAAAAATAAAATCTAAAAAACAACCGCCCACAATGGTTATACAGTACCCGGCGTGCCGCCGCGTTCGTACACACGCACACGTACACAAAAATACACGTGCGTATAAAATATTATGTTCGATATGCAATGCGACTGGTGTGGGTGTGAGTCATCGGCTAACGAGGCAAACCTCATGTTTGCGGGAGGGCAAATTCGCACGCGGATCTGATAATAACAACCGTCCTCGCGGTATACACACCCCAGTGCATATTATACAGTCGTTTTAAAATTGATAATTTGTCCCTTTAAACTCGCGGGTGGTTGACGCGTACGGACGGAAAAAAACCGTATTAACAACAATAATAATAAAAAAATCGACCGGTTCTTTTGTTAAAGTCATGTACGCCGCCGCGCCCCGCGCGCGTATGGTAATATTTCTCATTCGTCGTCATAGTCGTCGTCGTCGTAGCCGTTTTTTTCTATATTATACATCACACACACGGTATATAATATATATACATAGGACCGCTCGTTATAACCGCAACAAATTGGGCCCCCGAGCGCGTGTTTCCGTCTTAGTCGTGTTCAGCGCGCTCAGCATTATATACGTGTATACCATATATTATATTATGTTATATATTATTCGCGATAAGTATACTAGATTTGCAGCTAGACCTCTCTACGGTGGGCACTAATTATTATCCGCTCATCGATGTGAATTGAACGGTAGATTATTGTAGGACAACTACAACTTCCATCGAGGGTAATAAATACAGAGACTGTAGATGTCAATTCTAATTGACTTACCTACCTATATGTATATCTAAATTAATAAAAGGCTATGTTTATGTGTTTGTGTGTGTAAGCGATCCACAACCAAGTGTATCGCAATCATATAATTCTGAATTTTGGTGTGTTGATAATCCAATAAATATGGAAGATAAATTTTAAGTTTTCTATTTTAAAGAGGAATTCGCATATTGGAATTTTTTAGCTCATATTTTATTGTTGTTGTCATAACGGGTTACAAGAAATAAAATAGTTTTTATATAAATTGTATACTTATATTTTATAATGAATGATAAAATCCACCTAAATTACCGTATAGAAAATATGTGTAGTTTATACTTAGTGGAATTTATAACAGATGTCATCTACTGGTATTATTTAATTTTTAGCGGAATACGCAGCGCCTATATATGTAGCTACGAACTCGTAGAGACACAGCCGCTTGTACATTTTATGACATTTTTATTAGCGTTTAAGACTTAAGATATGCGCAAGTATATTACAAATCTGCTGCCTATTCGTGCGAATAAAATCAGATTTCATGGGAACTGTATCAAACTCAATTCCACCACAAATATATCGTAACAGTTTTATTACAATATAATATGATACTTCACACATGACACATATATGTATTATATAAGCTTTATATTACAGATACGAAACGATGGGAGTTTACCAATTGCGCTTAAAATTACTTTTTTATATAGCAATTGCACTTTAAACATTTAAGGATCGATAGACCAATTGTGCTCAAAAAATTTTACGATAGATACCCAAGGAGTTTTAATTGTTTAATAAATTAATACTACACTAACCGATTTTATTGTTAATATTAATATATAATTTAATATAAATTAATAATTTTTTTTCTTCACATTTATCAAGTTACTTTTTATTGTCAATTATTCAACTAAAGCCTTTTATAACTTTTTACCAACAACTACATCAATATATTAATATAATGATTGATTTATTATTGTTTTATAGATACAATTGTCAAGTAACCAAAATATGTAATACCTCCAAAATCATCTAGAATGTTGTGCACAATAACAAGGTGAGATAAAATCATTTTGTTTTTTACTATCTCAAATTTATATAGTGGAAATCTTAAGTCGATCATAAATTTAATGACAAAAACGTAAAACATTTTAATCGTGTATCTAAATAACGAACGTGTAGCCCTCCGTTTGTACCTACTAACCTCGCAAAAACACATAACCTGTCTATTATCACAGAAAGACATTGTATAATCCTTATTTTGCATTTTCTAATTTGTGGATATATAACAGTGATAAATAAATATTTAAACGTATTTTTGTAGAACATATTTTAACATTTTCGAGGCTCTCTTCACATTTTCTTTTAGAACTTTAAAATCTCAAGTCTATACATAAAGATATCGTTTACCTCACATACAACAATAATGTGATTTGTATCAAAATGTTTTTTTTTTATATATCGGTAAATCGAATAAAATACGACTATTGCAACTGAAGTTATGTTCATAATTAGCGCATTTCGTAGTCATCCATAAATTTAAACGAGTGTTTATTTTAATCTATATAGTATTTAGCTAAAAAAATATGTAGGAACACATTTTCGGAAATATTGCATTTGAAAATAATTTTCACCGTAAAATCGATACTCCCAATACAGTGGGACTTTATGTTTCATTTTTCAAGAATTATTTCGAATTAGACTTAATGACTGAATTTTGTTCGAGTGTCTGTACGACAGTGATTTGGAGACGCAGCGGCGTTGGTCGTGCTGTAATTATATAAACGGAAAAGTCTATAGCTTTTCCACCGTTGGGTCCGGCGTACAATTATATGCCGCTGGTCAGTAATTATCGCACACGATTCGCGTTCAGATTTATAAGGAAAAGACGTGTGCGTCGTTTTGTTTAATATTATTATGTTGTCAACGCCGCCAATCGGAAAACCGTCCGTAGCGATCGGCCAGAGCTGTCGGCTAAAGCTGTCGCCGTAAGTCGAAAAACACCACACCTCTCGCGTTCAACTCGCCCGCGGACTCGGCAGCCCACGTATATAATATTATATACACATATATATATGAGTGTGTATATATATATTATAATATACACACACACATGGACGCCAGAATCCGCGATACGCGTATATATTATATACTTACGTCACATATCGTCGTGTGCGCTAACAGTTTCGAGGCGGATGTGCAAAATCGTAGTCCCCTCTGCGGCGACAATGATGTATAATAATCCTTTTCAGGCGTTCTCTCACGAGCGCTGAGAGATTAACCGGCAAACCGACGGTGACAAGCAAACAACGACGGCGTCAACGTCTATTTAACGTTCAATCAAACAAACGGGCCGGCGGCGGCGCGCGCACGCACAATTATTTCTCGTCGTCGTCCCCGGTGACCGCAAACACGCCGCAAATCGATTATTGTTTCGGCGGGCGGAAGCTGTACCTACGTGCATTATACGCCGTGCTCGTTCGCGGGGTGTGCGCATTGTCGTACTCGAAATATGCGCCCGTGTGTGGTGCGGAAGCCGTTTGTTCAATATGAAATCCTCTTCCGGACAGTAGTGATACGGCTTATAGTTAGAGTAACTTGGCGGATACATGAGACCTTTCGGATATAAGTCTAATGTTCCGCAGCTATTTGCCCGGCCCTGAAACCCCAATAAAGTCATTATTACTGCATGCGTCACATATTTAACTATATACCACCATTCGTGGCCCTATACCAGTAGTGGTGGTAAATACTAAAACTCTATATTAAGCTAAAATATTATTACAATAGTTACTTATCACGGCGGTGGCTGAATCTCTTAGCTATTATTGGAGATGCTGATTAAGCCCCGCCAAACATAGTCAAAAAGTACTGCAATACTCTACCTATACAGCAGTTTTTGATAAATTAATTGGAAACAAAATACTCGCTATATGTATACAGTCCGAAGATAACGAGTAAATATCAGTAAATTTCAAGAACTAAGTCAACACGGAATATTTTTCTCTTTACACAAATCTGTCAGACGATGTTGGATAATAATATGTCACATACTCACATACGTGGTATTCTGTCGGAAGAATGTCTAGAATCGGTTCTTTTTCAATCGAAAAATGTGTAGAAATCAATTGCGAAATCAGAAATGACAATGGAAGACTTTCAAAAACTCAGAGCACTCGAGGGCATATTGTATGGACGAGATTTTCGGATTTACAAATTCGACCGCCGACAACACGTCAAAACGATTTAAACGCTCGATAGATGGACCTCCGCTACTGCGAGCGTCGTGTCTGATCATCACTGGGAATTGCTAGTCATTTACGATTTTGTCGTGTTTTTCAAAGCTTATAAATAATATTTATCCATCATGTAAAATTTATCGTATATGACGTATACAATACACCAATAATATATATCAGTCTCCTAGGGTGTTTCCTGGGAGTGATCAATTGTAACGTGGCCGGGGAAGTGACCATTTAAAATATGAAATAATTAGAGAAGATATAGTTCAGACCTCTTATGGATATTAAATATATTATAGTTACTAAAGACGCGAAATAGTTAGAAAGTTAAAGCAACTTTTAGCTTTATAACTTAACTATGGTATAAAGCTATAAATTTATAAAACATCCTAAAATCGTAACTAATTTAATTTGATATTAAAATAACTTAACTTTTTTCAGTTGATTTAAAAATAATCCGTCGAGTTATACTAAAAGTTTTTTGAAATAATTGGTTTTTATGGTATCTTATATACATTATTTATGCAGTTAAAAAAAAATCACTATTACAACCTTGTTATGTTTCCTGATAAAATTATATTATATTTAAATAGTCACAAAATATTCTTTATAATACAATCCACTTAATGATTAAAAAAGAATAACATTTTTTAAACCAAGTTAAATAACACTTTTTTCCATATTAATTTTACTTACCAAGTTAAATTTATCATTATTTTTAACTATTAACTTGGAACTTAGCGATCTTGTATTCACTTAGTTCAACTTAACTTGAGACTTGAGTTAATTATTTTCAGTAACTTGTCCACCTTTGATATTTACTGCAGCAACTTATAGGACTGGAGGATAATAGGGGCTTATAATTTATATAATAATTTAAATAAAAATAACTCTGTTTTTTTCAGTTATTATTACGTTTTAATGAGAACCGGAAATTTACAAATATTATAAATCAGATAAGTTTCATATTAATAGATGGCCGTATCGTATAATGCTATAATATCATTCGGTTTAATACCAAAAAATTATCTCAACTAATGGGGGGATAGTAATAATAGTCTTGCAAGTATTCACGGAAAAAAATAATTGACTTAATACCCGGAAATTGAGCACCTAAAAATTAATCGTGGTGCTTTAATGTACAACTAATTTACGAATCCTGGGTAAAACCACCTCGTAAATCAAACGATTATTTACTCCTCTGATCTAATATCTCAAGTTTGAAAATCCTGTTAAAAAGTCTGTAATCGTATATCGGGTGTAAAATGTTCAACCTAAATCCAACGAAACATAAGAACCTACTTTAAATCCAATTAATGTTCACAAAATGTCGATTGAAGTTTGTAAAGCTCTACCTATACGACCCCTCATTCTAATACCTTAGATATACGGACTTAAGTTATGTAGAACGATTTAGAATAGTCATTGAAGGGAATCGAAAGAGGATTACTACAATATATAGTTACATAATATCATTGGAGGCACATTATATAAATATCATATAATAATAACATAGGTGCTAGAGGTGCCTACATCTGATTTCTCTGCAAGTTTACAATACTACACGTATCAAATGCAGACGTATACCTACTGCGATTAAGGTATATAATATGTATAATATTCGTCCTGCGTTCATAGAATCCGTATTATATTACCTATATGTACTATAATTCGGTAAACCGATCGTAATCGTATTAAAAATAAAATTTAAAATGTTTCAATAACCGATCATTTTCTCGTTCATATAGTATGTATATGTAACTAAAACGCGGTGAGTTCTAGCTTCTGTGTATATTATATGTTATTGTTGAAAATTTAAATAATAGAGAACGCCCCCAGTATATATAGGTATCTGGTATATATACACATGGAGTGATGGACAACCTATACATTCTATGAGGACGTATACCAAATCGAAAGCACAATAATCATTATACTGCACGTATACACGGTATCATTTGGTCATTCGAACCCGAACGAATTATCCGCGCGCGTAACACGATATCATTATAATATTAGGTATATATTATAATGGGATTCGAAAACAATATATACGTAAGATGCGGTGCTGCAGAGAAGTCAAAATTTCGTCTTGGAACGTATACAGCATATAGGTACCACTCATAATAATAATAATATAATGTAAGTCATTAAACAGTGTGTGTGTAATGTATAATCAAGTACTCGCCTATACATAGAAGATCGATGCATAATATATAATATTGGTTTGTCGGTATGTATACATATGCGTGTCGTGTCATTATACGTATATAAGTCGTTCGTATAAACAGGGTTATGTGTATATATTTACGCGCAAGGTATATTATATATAGAATAAAAAATATATACAACGGGCTACCAATCCGAAAACAACGCGTATTACGATAATATATAATATTACGATATAATATGTATACGTGTGCTTATGGATCGCCGTGTGTACAATTATTATTATATATCCTTTACTATTATTATGCGGCAATGTATTTCCGATGGAATTAAATGGTTTTTTTTTTAAAATTTTTTTCTTTTTGATTTCATAGTCACCATAATAATATATAATATTATCATGATAAATACACGTATAACTATATTATAATATGTGTATAGCTGCAGGTAGTCGACTGTACGGCGACTACTGTCCTCGTACACGATATACTCAATAACATATTTTCGTCTGCCGCCACCGCCGCCGTTAGATCATTTTTATTTTTAATGTGTATCGAAAACGATCGTCGTACATAATACACACAATATGATGATACACATAGAATTAAATAGCGTATGTGTATATTATATAGGTGGCAGTCGTTGGTTTAACGAGAAACGTTCAGCAGATCGAATACACACGATAATCTCGAAACGAGACGATTTTTTCATTCTTTCGTTCGATATCCTCCAAACAGTGTATAATAATATATAATAATAACGTAACATATCAGCTGCCACCCGCGATCGAGTGCTATCGGTTCACATAACATAATTATATATATATACCTACTTTTAAATCCGACATAACATTTTCAATACAACCCGTTTATATATTATTGTGTACAAGTCCATTTGATCTATACAGATCGACGTGCGTACAATATAATATTATTGTTTCAGAGTAAGCATAGAGATATCTTATACTACATATATATATATATTATATAATACCTATCATCTAATTTTTTTTTTTACAGAAGAGATGATGCGAATTTTGTTCCTTCGTCAACATGCAATGATGTGATCCATAAAGTTAACAACAAATGTTACATACCCCAGACATACCCCTATACTAATAATTGTCTTGGTTATTTATTGTATAGTTCATAAATATACTTTTATAATCATGACTGAGAGTTTAATGCACTGAAGGAAATAGGTATACGTGCTTTTAAAAAAAGGAAAAAGAATACCGGAGTATGCAAAGTTATAATATTATCACATTAGAAACTACGGTGAGTCAGCATTTACTCAAAATCTATTGACAGCAAATACATAATATTATATACTATTATAATTATTAAACATTATTAATATAGTACATACAATATTTTCGCAAAAACTAACTAAACTTACCGTATTACTATTTGATAATGAAAATACATGATAAATATTAAATCAGTCTAATACATTACAATATAAATAATAAATATATCATAAAATATACTTAATAATATAATTGACTGGCCGCGTGGCTTGGCGTGGATTGATATATGATAATTAATATAATATTATAAATTAACTTGTAACTGATACTTATTAATAATTAAGTTTTTATACAACTAATGCATTTTTATTTAAAATAAAAAAATTAACATGACAAATATAAATATATACAGAAGGTATAACCATGATCTGAATACCTGACACATTTAAATGTAATTTTAATGTTAGAATTATTTTATCTTCACAATACACTATATATATACGATTCATTTGACACAGCTTAACTTGAAGTTTTTTTTTCCAATAAATGTAATTTTAAATTAATTTCAAGCTAAATATAAAAAAATAATTTCAAAAACATTACTTAATAATTTTCAAGATTTTAGATATAATTTTTAATTGTTGGTGTTAAAATGATCATCCCGCGAGTATCTATAACTATTAACTATACATATAAATTATAAGATAAATAATTGTAAATAATCGAACACCGAACCGGACACGATTCGACTAAGTGCCTACCATAACGTTTAACCTTGCAGCTGCAGGACCAATAGACCGCAAATCATTTTTAAAAGAGTGTTTGTGTAACAACCCGTGAGAGGCCACCTGCATACACTCTACAAATAAAATATATTAGTATCTGTTTACATGTAATATGTACGATGATTAAATTGTAAATGATAATATTCTATACTCATAGATGTTTCGGTAATAGTAATATTTATTGGTACGAATCGAAACCGGCGCACTTACAAATTTTCTTTTATAGACATTTTTGTCACGTAGACACGTAGTCCATCCAACTGTTTCTAAAAATCGCAATAAACAATAACACAAATTCCTCGACATTCGAGATTTTCGTTTATGTAGGTATTTAGATAATTGTACAATAATTAATGCGCAATTTTGAGGGGTAGGTGGGTCGATTACCTCAAATACATTTTAAGATGTTCCTTCCTGTTTTGTAGTTTAGTTCATAAAAAAAAAAAATAATACCAGCATTACTTCAATCGCTTGCAAAAATCTACTACCTACGCACGCTTATAATTGAAACTTTTGAAGTAAACAAGTATAATAAGTCATGAAATGTTTGTCAGTCTGTTGTAATTTTTGAGAGTGTAATAAAAAGGATTTGAAGTGGTGGCGTGTGGCGTGGGGTGAAGCCACCCACGGTTATATATTATACGTATATATTAATTAGGTATAGGAACAAAATACCTCAATTATTTATTTTCCAAGTCAAGCGTTGACAGTGATACAGCATTATATTTAATTTTTATTTATATTTATAGTTATTACGAGCGACATTTCATTATTTTTCATAGGGAAGCCAACAGTAGCTCAACCAATCACTTCTATACGGATTAATCTTTGAAAATGATTAAAAAAACACAACATCTGTTCGATATCATTCTTTTAAACGCCCTTTAAGATATTTTCTTTCTATTACAATTTCAAACTTTTAGCAGTCTTTTTAACTATATAGTTAATAAGTCATGTACCATTTTAGTATATTATGTATTATATAATAACGGACTCACCGATACTTAAAATACATTATAATAATACCATAATAAACGCGTCGTTCAGAAGTATAATATATAATATGATACATTTAAACTTAGAAATGTTATGTGTTTTGCAATAAATTTCGACATAGCCAAAGCTGCTGTTTGTGACATCGATAACTTATGCGTAGGCGGCTGTAGTAGCAGCGATATAATTGCATAACTACAAAAACGCACGGCCCGCGGTGTTTACAGACAATTGCGTAAGGGCTACAACAGCATAAAGAAAGCCGGCTGATAAACCTTATATGCAGTTGCATACCCATATTGTATGGAGGGTAATAAGACCCCTTGTTCTTAGATGCCTATTTAGGTAAACTAATTGTGTATTTTTATGAAATAAAGTTTTTTTTGCAGTCGAAACTTTATTTTATTATACAGAATTCTGAATCAGAAGGATAGGTTATTAATTAATACGTTAATATAAATTAAGTATAAACTCTCCGATAATAAATATGTTTAGGCACATTCTGTTAACACCCCTCTCCAATACACTTTAAAGTGATGTTGGATATAATATGTATACTCCGCATGATTATAATCATCATGATAAGATACAATATATCTTATCAAGGGTCATAATGATAAAAAAAACTAAAAATAAATTCAAAAATAAAAAAAACAACTAAATGTAATTCTGTCTAAAAATTACAATTTTGATTATTATTTATATCAGTATTCCTGACTATTAAATAATATAAAATAATAGTGATTTAACCATTTATAGGACATTTATCGACATGAAAAACAGTGGACTTGATTATAAAGGTTTTAAATAATAATATAAAAATAATTTTTTATTATCGTTACATTGTCATTCCATTGATTAAATTTACCTATTATTAAATTTAAAGGGAAATATATTATCTAGACACCCATAAGCTTTTTCGATTTTTTAATGTTTTACAAGTTAAAATAATTTTAAAATTATCATATAACAGTCATGATTATTTATGCCATCCCTTAATAAATACGTATTATTTGTTAATGGGATGACCAATATAATATTTACACAACAAATAATTAAATGGTTGTAATCAAATAATTATAATAGGTAATTAATAAGTTTGAGACATGCCTAAATCATTATAGATATAAAGTAAAAAACGTAATAACGTACATGTGTGGAAGTAATAAGTATACCTGCCACAAAAGAGCACTACAACAAAAGCAATCGTGACTTCGGCAACAAGGACGATGATGACGACGACGACGTACCTAGTCGACGTTAATCCTCCGACAAAGACCCGTCATGGACAGTGGCGGTCCGGTGATCGCGTTTGAACTTTCGCTCCCCTTTCTCGTGCACTCTTCCTTTGATCACGTCTACAACATATTCTATAGGTATATATAGATTTATAATATAATTTATTGTACTAGACACAAGTTCTAAACACAATATGTTCAGTGTTAAGATATTATATAGTTATATGCAACTCGCACTTGCTGAGACGACAGTTATAGCAACAGACGACCAAGGGTTCAAGATATTACAATACTATATATAACCATATACAATAATTGTTTGCTCCTAATTATATACAGAGTATTGCCATGCATTTTCATTCCCATTTTTAATTAAATAATGAATTTATTCAAATCCTGATTTTAAGAATGTTTAAATATATATGTATAATATATGTATACTGGAAAGTCAAATTAAATTTTTATGATTATTTGAAATTCAAAACTTTACGACATCGGATATTTATTTTTAAATTTTTTTCCTTTTCTCGTTGATTTTTCGTGTCACCTCTAAGCTGGGTCCATGTCACTTTTAGGTGACATATCACTTGTTGATAACTACTGACTTAAATAGTGTCTTGTTATTTTTTTTTTTTTAAAAAACCCACTTTTATTCTGTAAATTATCAAATGGATAATATTTTTGAAAATGTTGATGTAAGTAGTAGGTACTTAACTCAACATTTGAATGAGTAATTTCTAAGTTGTTAAAATTTTTATTCTAAATAATAGAGTCCTTAAAAATGGTTTTGCAAAAATATGTAACATAATATTTGATCTATATAGTATTTGGATACTTAGATTTTTTTTACAAATAATTAATATTTATAGATTAATATTTTCAAGTCAACGCATAGTCCTCATATCTTAGTGAATCACCCTGTATATTTTTAATACCTACCTAATCGTTATTGTTGTGGTAATTATTTTTTTATGAGATTTTATTTTAATTCTTTGTGCCGGTTTTCTTTTTGTTTTTTTCTCAAATAAACAATAGCTCCTCTTAGTTAAAAAAATGCGCAGGTCTCAAAATTGTATAGACCACTATTATTTTTCCAGTAATTTTTTGACATTTATTTAAACTAGTTAGTACGACGTTTTGTTAACGACAAAAACCATCTGTTAATAACAACCGTGTAGCTCAACAACGAATATACGCACAATTTTTTTTTATTAGCGTTTGCAGTTAAAATATTGACAAAATTCGTCAAAATCATGAATATTTGCAAATTATTTTATAATTAAAAATTTATAAAAAATATTTAAGTAGCAAAGAGTTGAAAATTCATAAAAGATTTCCCAAACGTTGGCTTACAAGAATTATAGAAGAAGTTGATTGTTGGCTAATTAAAAAAAAAGATATCTTAAGTTTAAATTTTTACGAAATCCAAAATTCGATTAATACCGATAATAAAAATAATTTTGGGTTTTTGTTGTAGAAAAAATGACTAGCCGTAAAAATTTGAAACATATACATTTTTTTCGTTAATGGAAAATTTTATTTCCATTCTAAGGGTTGTTGAAATAAAATAATAGTATGAATGTATGATAATATAATACTAATATAATATATATATACATGTAATATGTATGTATGTCTAATTGTATTATAGTATAGTATTAACACAAGATTAAAATTATGAAAAAGGAAACGGAAACGAGGAGAGTGTAGCAAGCGTATATATTATAAGGACAGACCTTTTTTATGTACCCATTTTGTGGCCACGTTTTTTTTTCACAGAATTGTTCCAAATACATTCCTAAGTATTACCACATCATCCGATTTTCAAGATTTTGATTTTTGATTTTAAAGGGTTGAAATCCGTTAAAAAAAAATTTTAAAAAATAAAATAATAAATGAAAAACAAAATAAATAAAATAAGTCAGGTTGTTTTACCAACTACATAAAAGAAATAAAATAAGTCAGATTTTTTTACCAACTATATATTATATAACCCACAATATGGCGCATTAATGTATCTTATCTTCCGTAGGTAGTAAAAATAAATTAATATAGCTTTGAAACTTATATACACTGTATGATTAAAATTTAAATTGCCATTAGAACTAAACATAATTTTTACATGTAATTTGTGTCTATTTTATTATTTTATTTGAAACACTACTGTACAGCATTTAAAATGTATTCATAATTTTTATTAACATAAAATATATATTTGATCGAATAATGTATAAATAATTAATTAGTATTTGTAACTGAACTAAAATAAAAAATAAAATAGAAATACTTGTTATAATTAAATGTTAACTAATTAATTTCTTGTTCACAATTATTACATTGCTTTTATAAGTATTGAGTCGATGTACACAACAGAAAACAAATAAACTATTTGCAGCATATCATTCTTCTCAAACTTTTTTTAATCCTAAAAATACTATTCTCGAAGCTGCAAATTTCAGAATCCAATCTACCGCAGGCAAATGGCGTGCACTTCGGCTAATTTTTTTTATAAATGTAAGTATTAAACAGTAGAATTCACACTTTTATACTCAGAAATACTGAGATACTCAATATTTTTTAGTTTGTTTTACCTATTTTATCTTTGTGTGTGTGTGTGTGTGTGTGCGTTTAAGTAGTTGTTTTCTACTAATCAACCATGTTTGTAAAATTCGATACTTCAATTATCACTCAATTCTGTTACACTAACTACCAAGTACGAAATAACCAAATAATATTTAGAATACCTACATTCATTTTATAAATAAAAATGATAAACCATTATTTGTGTTTAAAGTTATTAAATGTATTATAATCATACTATTAATATGTCATTTAATTTTGAAATATTATAAAAACCTTAATAACACAAAATGTGATGTTATAACATTAAATATTTAAATCTTCCGAACACCATTATAATTTAAAAAAAAAATGATTCTTAAATCATACTTTTATCAATCTAATATACCTATTAGTAACAAATCAATCATATAGATATTTCCTGTAACAGCTAGCATTGCAAGCATTTTCAGACTGTATTTTTATCTAGTTCTTGATTTTATTATGAATGACACAATTGTCTTTATATTCCTCCATCAGCTCCATCATCGACTTATTTCTGTCGCTGATACGTGATTATCTGCATGTAAAGGTTAACTGTATAATTAATTAGCGGAGGCGCTCTTTGGCACGTGGGTAGGCCACTGTTTTGGGTGGGCCACTGTATTATAGGTGGGCTACTGCTGGAGTGGGTGTGTATTAGAGGCGTGCGTTCTCATACGTGTAACCTATTATTATAAAATTCTAAAAACGATTCCGACTGAAGTCGTTTTTGCAACGTGCAGGTTCTTGTACACATTAAAATATTATAATTACGTATAGCTTTAAATTTTTTAGACGTTTTGGGTTTTGAAAATTCATAAATCAACCATCTAACATTTGAGAAATATTTAAATATATATTTTTAAGTATATATGCATCTATATATTATATATCGTATAATACCTATTATACTATCAAAATATATAATAAATTATATAATTTGATCGTCATTCGGTAAAAAGTATATTATTTTCTTTAAAAAAATAAAAACGCATCTGCTCTGTAAAATCTATAATAACTGTGCAGTATACATAATATTATATGCCACTTGTGCTCGTTCTGAATTGAAACAGCGCTTATTCTGTTCACTAAAATAATATTACATTATGTATTAGGTACCTGTTACAATAATTGTCATAGAACTGTCGTCGTTGTTATGGTTGTTGAAAATGTTTTCTTTTCATTATGGTACATATGTTTCACAAAAGAAATTGCAGAATTTTAAATCACAATACGATGATGACGTACGTATGAAATCTTATAGCTATATATTTATACGTACTTTAGAATATACATACCTATATATCAAAGCAGTGATTTTAATTCGTAGTTTTCTTTGTTTATTTACGCTTCTATAACACAATAATACAATAATACATCGTAGTATATCGTAGTATACCCTTGAGCATTTATAATTTAGATTATAATTTTACTGACTTTTACATATATTTACGCATAGTTTTATCACGATGCGATACATTTTTCATTGACTTCAAATGAACGGAGTTTTTATTTTTCATTCATAGTTGTTTCGCAGGGTGTTAATACCCCATGGGAAGGGGACGGGCTTACATCTTAACAGGATTTATTTCAAGGGGATCTAATTTTTGGTATTTTCCTTCTTTAACTCTGCCACACTCTCTAACTTAACCCAATATAGCGACCACGAAGGGAATGAGCACAAATTTAATCAACTGGCGAAATATACGACGAACGAAAATAACGACAAGTTATGGTGATGGTGGTTGTGAGGAGAAAAAACTTCGAGACGACGATTGAACTCGCTATTTCTGGTGGTTTTATTTCCACTCTACTCGCCATCAACGGCACCACCACCGACAATATACAATATTATATAATAAAAATAATGCAATACTATAGCCCCGTACTGCCAGCCAAAATGAAATTAAAAACTTTCGCGTTTCTTTGAATCCGAAAGAAGAACACGCTCTTCTATAGCTTTTTATTTAACCACTGCTTATCTCCTTAAGTAAACATCACTTAAATTAAAACACTGATAAATAAATATAAATTCATACTTGTGCCATACCTATATTATATTACAAGTGCAAACCCCATGATAGTCAATATAGTTAATATTATCTATTATTATTGTATTATATTTTTCCGCAAAACAAACGATGATTTATTAGAATTAATAAAAACTTCAGGCAAAAAATTCCGAGGTACCTACATAAAAATTACACCGATTTAAAGACAGTCAAATTTAGAGTCAAGTATATAAAATATAAATAATTAATTTAAATTTAAACATTTCTAGTAGTAATAAATTAATGTAAATTTCAAGCCAAAATTTCAGACAATATAATAAAAATAAAAAAATAAAATTTAAACTTTTATTCACGATTATTCCATTATACAAAATGTTTTATAATCAACGGTCACTACATCTCGCAATGTATAAGTTTTAAGCAAATTTTTCATGAGACTTTATTTTAACGAAATTTTATCATGAACAAATTGAAGACTGCGATCCGTGACTGGTGATCTGAAACTCTGAAAATACTCAACCTAATTGAATTTTGACTCTTTAGGAATAATCGTTGTATAGTATGACAAAGACCTGGGGTTTAAGCTAACAGCAGTGCGTATACGCAGTATAATATTAAATACGGTGGACTATATTATTATTATTATTGTACGACTTTTGACGAAATAATATACAATATTATATTTTTATCGACTGTTACATCGCGTGTATGATAGCGTATATTTACTAAACGACAATAATTCCCGTTGACAGACTCGCCGTTTGTCGTTCCACGTTCGTATGTACAATGTACATATTATATAATATATCATACGTACTACACAACAATACAAAATAATACGTAATACAATCATTACAGGACAAAAACTCGATGATGTGCACTTGCTGCGGCCGTTTTGTCACGGTCGGATATTTTTCCGACCAGATGGCTATATTATAATATAGGTGCACACACAAACGTTCGCCCCACCGCCGTCGACGTGTGTCGTATATGTATATATACATCACATACGATATATTAACATCTTTATGAAACCATAAATTAGTTACGCGATCTCCGGTTTTTTTTACGTTACAAAGAGAGGGCGTGTCCCCCCGGTGTGTGTGTGTTTTAAAAAATAAAAGTACGACTCGTACAGCACTATTATACGGTCTATTATACACACGCGCAGTGTATATATATGTATATAAGTATATTTAATATCACATATCTACCCTCGGCCGATATTAGTGTGTGTGTGTGAGTTTATACATAATATAATGTACCGGACGACCCCTATTCCGCGGCGTATAATATTATATTATAATATAGTCGTCGAGGGGTCGCGCGGAGATACCATCATCATCGACTCTGCATATACAATATTATATAGTATTTAGTAGAACACAATATGTATAAGGTCGTATCGTCGTCATGATGATATCATTATTATTATTATATCGTACACGTGTTGTGTTGATGATGACTCCGAAGGATAATATAAAAATATAGGTATATATATAGATTGTATATGATAATATGCACGTACCTGCATATTATATATTGACTGTTCAATTTGATCGATTTGACGCTGTGCGTTCGGTACGAATGTTTCTGAGAAATTAAGTTTGAAATAACCTCCCGTTGCAGGAGGACCAGGACCGCCGCTGTATAGTATAAGACTATGGAAAACTCAAGAGTGTAGAATGTAGATATACATATAGTTGCAAAAGCTCAAGAAAACCTCGAATTAAATAATTCGATAAGTATATTACGTAGGTAAATAAAATATGTTTAGGTACTTATGGTTCACTATATTTTAACTATAAAAATAATATGTTGTTTCAATAATCTTGTTTGATTTTGACTGAGCTTCAAGAGCCGATTACAATAATATTACATCATCGTCTCTATCAAAAAAGCAACTTTACAGAGCATTCGATTTTCATTACTATGCACACTTATTAATGCTTACTTCTTGCAGGATTCGAAACTGTATTTTGAAAAGCGTGACCAAATGTCCTAAACGAATTAAAATATGTACGAATCATAAATAATTATGTGGAGCACGAGTTCGTGAGCAGATTTCAAATAATTACAACATCGACACAAAATTACCGTGTGACCATGTGAATACATGGATACTTATTCATTCGGATTTAAATTTTGAAGGTATTATATAATATTCCCAGTTTCTTCATAATACAACGAAATTAATTGTCTGTATACCATATTAATATTAGGTAGGTATATTATATATATAGGTACATAATACATATTAATATATTGGTCGTTATATAATATTTAAAATACATTGTTGGGTACGCCTCTGTTTAAATATTGGTCACCACTAAATAATGAACATTATTTTATTAGTTATTACTTATTATACTACCGAAACTTTTGCATAGATGCCTATTTGTTATAGTTAATTTTACTGTATGTAAGTATGTTATAGGCACAAAAAACATTGTGAAAACAATTTTAATTTTGTATATTTTGAATATGCCTATAAAAGGCTTAAAATTTAAATCATGATTTTGAGGTCGTATTTTAATATTGTAACATACATTAAACAGAATCTTAATAAATATAAATTTTACCTATATACTTCCTAGGCTGTGGAAAAAAAATAATAAATACTAAAAATATTTTTTCACCAGGATAAGTTTTACAATAAATGTAGAACAAAACAATAAAGGATTTCTTAGATATATCTTTATCATTGTATTACATACCATATGAATATTATATTATGATTATAGGGATTATATAGGTATTAGTATATATATATACTAATACCTATACAGTTTTAACTATCTTAGGAATAAGAACAGGATTATAAAATAATGTCCTCGTCGCACTGTTTAGAATCTAAAATATAAAATTTACAATTTATTGAAGCTATTCATCGACTATCTTCTACTTTTATTTTTTTAGTGGTTGCCAATAATTACCTTCTTCTCTCAAAATACTATTGCCGTAAATTCATCAGGGATTGATCCAAAACGATGATTTATGGAAGATACATAATTTTGAAGTTTGAATTTACGCCACAAACATAATATTGTGATAGACAATACAAGAAACAATTTCAATTACTTATATCAGGTAACAAAATATAATATAAATTAATTTAAATGTAACCATTTGAATTATTGATCTTAAAAAATTTTATTTTATATTCATATTTTTTTTTTATAGAAACTGAGCAGTTGTACATAAAAAATACTTACAAAAATCTAAGAACACATTTTTTAAAAATATACAAGGCGTGGAGTGCTGTTACCCACTTTGTTCACTTGATGAGTATACAATCTTAGTCCATTTGTGATACTAAATGACTAAACTGACTTATGTTAGAAAATTATAATCTGGTTAACCCGAGGTATATTTTCATTACAATTTCAACACAATCCAAAAATATGCTAACCATATGTAGGGTGTATTCACGTCCTCCAATATGATTATTATTCGATATCCAATAATATTTATATATATCGGTGGTTTTACCGTACCACAAGATTTTGAACTGAATTGAATATATTTTCCAAAAGTACGCCTTACTTCACGCGTCTTGGCTTGCATCTCTCCACCGTTCCTCCACAGCCACCACAAACCCTCAACCCTACCACCATCGCGTACAGACCCCCTAAATACGCTTTACAAGTTACATGTATACCGCATCATACAAGACCGTGTAATAGTTAATACGATTTGTTTTTATTTTTTTTTTGCTCTCCCCGACCGACGCTAAACGGATCGGTCGTATCGGCGGCGTCTCATGAATTTTTATCGGATCCCGGCAAAGTGTCCCCAGAGACGACCGCACACGCACACATATCATTATATTATATACTCCACACACGACACACGCGACCAGATGCATAACATTTATAAGTATACATTGCACGCTTGGGCCGTACGCGACAGCCGCCCCAACTATCGCGCATATATAATTATTGCGGTCCGTCAAACCTGACACCCCGTCCTGCACGTAGTACAAATACCGAATGCGACCGTAATTTTATGATAATATCTTTTATCAACATTCGCGGTGGTCTCCCGTATTTTTGCGGCGGTCGCGGTTCTTTTTATACATTTTCCGTCGCTAAACGTCCGCAACCATCATCGAACGTATTATTACGACATTTTTATAATATCATTACAATAGCAGTTATACCACTGCTACAGACGTCCAACGCGATATATTATCAAGCAATATAATTATACGATTGCGTCATCTAATAAGTAATCAGTGTGTGACGACGATTGGATTGTACGCGCGAAACTTAAACAGCGGCGAAGATCGCCGTTACGCACAGTTAATGCGGTTTAGGGACCGAGCTTGGGATGGACCACTTATTGTCGCCGCCAACTTTCAAAATGTTGAGGATGAAAACTTATTTTGCGTTCGACAAGAAGTATTTTACGTTAGCGCAATAAGTTGTATTACGTTGATAATCGTTTAAAATTCAGTTTAACCAATAATTTTAAATGCAAAATTTATTTACTTTATACGGTCTATTAAATTTGAATACTCTTCACAGTTTTCATTGAATAAAAATTTCATAATACGTGATTGAGACATCTCCCTCCAAAGTTCTCTACCGTTGTTCAATGTACCTATTATCTACATTTTTTTTTTTTTTTTTTTGCTCCATTCGTCGTTTAGCAGTGATGCCGCAACTACCATATACGCACCAACTCGGTGTTCATTAAATCATATAAAATATATTATGTCATGGACTCGGAACTAAATATTCTCTTTCGAAACACCGAATTGTTCAGAAGAGCAATTTATTGTAAACTTTACAATATATAATATTTTACGTTTATTTCCTTTCATAATGAATGCTCTTTAATGATTGTCAAATCTAAAAATTATCAATTTATTCGACGTTACTTCTTGTAAATTGAGTTGTTTTAAGAAAAACTTACCAACGTAAAAAATACGATAATTATTTAAAAAATTAATAGTTAAATCTATATCTTAACGGTAAAAATACTTTTCATTCGTAATAGAACAAAAACAAATATCCAATATAAGCACTGCAGTATTATACTATAACGACGCGTATGTATATTCACACAGACACAGTATTCGTGTGTATAACATTTCACCAATCGACTACTTCTAATCAAACGCCTCCTTGTTTTGTCTGTAATATATATATTTTATTTCCTGTTGTAACATCAATAGTAAATATTATGAGTAGGTAGTCAGGTCGTATAAATATAGTACGAGTATCGGAATACAAAGTATGACAGTAGAGTATTCAGTATAGTATACAGCGATAAACTATTGAATATTAATACAGTTTATTTTGGTTGAACAATGAAGGAAAATAGGAAAATAAGAAAGAATCGGTCACAATATAATTCATAGTTTTATCAATAGACAAGCGAGAAAAACCATTTCCAGATTATTGAAGTTCATTTGTCTTAAATTTCACTAATTATAATATTAATATTATATACTGGAAGAATAAGAAAAATGTGTTGGTTTTTAATAATTTAATTTTAATTAAAAAGTTGATGAAGTGATTAAAAGCTATAGTGAGTACTTATTTTTATTTTGTTTTTTCTTATAACAGCAGTTTTTTCAATTTAAATGTACGAAAATTAATTAATCTTTTTAACTCTCTCGCTCTCTTTCTCTGTATATTAATATAATAGCATAAATACATGTATCTAATGGATTAAATTAGTCATGGTTAGAATTTTTTGTGACAGATCTATAAAAAATCTAATTTAAAATATTATTACATTTACAATATTTTGAAGGCTAATTTTCAATCAGGAGGCCAAGCAAAATCATGTTATATCTTCACCTATGACTACAGATCTTGAACATCTAAAATATTATTTCTATTTTCTATTGTAAGTAATTATGCCGATTCATCATGATCATAAATCAAACATTGATATCATTTAATATAATAGTGTATATTATGTATGTATAAATCATTTTGTGATAACATAAATACGACTATAGGTCTCTCTATCTCGTGTAGTTATAAATGAGAAGTTCTTCAATAATTTTACATATATAAATAAATTATTTTTGTATATATATTAATATATTTCATGTTGAGATTTTTTATTTTTTTTTACTTTGACAGAATCATGTTATTACTTCAATAGTTTTCTTTTCGAAGTTGTTCTACGTACATTAGAAGAACGTTAGTTGATATGAGAAAATATACGAAGTTAGGCCACGTCAAATTTAAACTTTTTCTCTTCACCGGCGTAGTATATTTATATTCTGTAAACATTTCAAATTACTTTCAACGTGACCTTTACTCAGCACAAATATATTCTTTACCATAAATAATATTATAAAATTATCTTAAACATGATGAAATACATTTCAAGTTTTGAAAAACAAATAATTATTATTTTACGCCAATCATTATAATAATTAGATCGTTGAATTACCAAAGTTCGACTATAAACAACTGAAAATATTTCTCGGAATTATCTACTGAAGCATATAGACAATCTTCTTTGAAAAATGTAAACATAGTTTTTTTATCAAATTCCCTTGAAATGTCTACGGTATATTACTAAAATATGTTATACATATAACAAATATGTTATACGTATAACGTACAATATGCTGTATTAAGTTTAATAAGAATAAATTACAAAGACGAAATATTATAATAACATGATCGTTAATCCAAAAAATGTAAACAGGTTAGAACGTATAATAATTTTGTACTTATATTACTTTCACATATTATATTATAGATGTTTATTAAAAATGTGTACCTATACCTATTTTCAAATAATCAAACTATGGCGTGCTTGACGAAAAATAAATTCCCAATAATCATAAATTTATTACTAATAATAAGTAATAAACAATAAAATTGTCTAAAAATAACAAACTGCTATAACTTATTAAACACTAACTTTAATAACTTATTTGTTATTGACAAATATTAAATAAAATTTCAGATATTTTTATTTTTTATATTAACGTACAACGCATATTTATCATAGTTTATTCGAGCAATACTCATTCATATTAACTCTATTTTAGGAAAATTGTGAAAAATGAATTGAAAAAGTTGAATAATTTATAAAGTTAAAATGTTGTATAATTGAGGTTCTATTCAATTAAAAATATCTACATTCTACATATCACATGTTTATAGTTCAATTTTATAATAATGTGTTTTATATCTTTCATCAGTCATCACTCATCGCGTTTTGGAGCAGTAAAAGTACAACATTTAACTTCAATACCATTTCTATCCAAAAATTACTCTAAAAATTTAGCTTCCCTTAGACAAAAATTTAGAAAATATGTAAAAGATTTTGAGAGTGACTTGGCTAAATTCCGAGAAAATCCTGATCTCCCAGATCAAGAAGAAGACCAAAAAGAAGATGAAGATGTGGATTCTGATGAAAGTGAAAGTGAAGATCCAGCTGCTTCATTTAAAAAAATCAGAAGAAAAAATACCCAAGGTTAGAATTAATTTAATTTAATTTTAATTTACTTATATTTTAATTAAAGACAAATTTTATTATATCAATATTTTGATTTAGGTAGCAAAAACTGGTGGTGATTCTAACAGTGACAATTCGTTTGATTGGGGTAATGATTCTGAAAGCTCTTCGTCAAGTAGTGAAGATAAAGGTCAATATCAAAGTATAAGAGAACGGTTTTTGAAAAAGTAAGTTAATTTTGGTTTGCGTGTTATGCTAGTACTTATTATTCACATTTTCATATCATAAAAAATATTATAATATTAGATCGTCTGATAAAGACGATGATGAAAAGAAAAAAGAGCGCAAAGAAAAACCTAAAAAACTTAAACGAGAAAAAGAAGATGAAAGTGATTCAGAATGGCAGAAAGTTCGGAGAGGAGTAGCAATTTCATTTGTAAGTTAATATTATTTAGTTTAATATAAATTATACTACTTATAATTATCTGTTCAATTTTTGGTCTTAATGATTGAAATAATAAAAGAACAGATTGTGCTAGTTAAAATATAATATTTATTTAATACTTTGCAACAAGAAATGAAGGCAGATAGATCAGTTAACACTTACCAAGTAGCAAGAGAAGACAATGTATGCTATACTAGACGGATTTGTTAGTGGAAGCAGATTCGTTCTTAGGGATAGACTGCACCATAATGTTAAAATTGGGGTTCTATACTTACCGCGAAATAAGAACACACCTGGGTGATGAACCAAAACAAGTTCACCACCAATATGATGAGGTACGTTCTTATTCCGCAGTGAATATATGTACTTATTGTTTCATATGAAATTTTTTATTTTGTCTTAATATATTAGTATCATTGAAGCATAGTTTGTGATAATAATTACAATATTATGCATACATATAAGAACATTGATCGTACATTGTACAAGTGAATAGATATGTACAGGTATTTATGATATTTTGATTATAAGTATAATAACATATTTAATAGTATTATACTATTATGATAATATTGAATTATGAAGCTGTGTGGCGTAATAATGTGAATATCATTATATTATTTAGGAAAAACCAAAAATGTTTGCAAAAGATGCAGAAATTACTCCAGAGGCTGTTCTGCGTAAATTAACAGAAGTAATTGCTGCCCATGGAAAGAAGCGTACCGATCGAAGAGAACAATTTGAGCTGTTACATGAATTATTATTAATTTCAGAAGCTCACGTGAAGCTTGGTGAACTGCGTAACAAATATAACGTTATTTGCGGGATTACGTTTTACTAACTAATATCAATAATAGAAGATAAAAAAATAAAATATAACCTTAAAGACTTAAACTAAATAATGCTGTAGGCGAGTGTGTACAATGTCACGGTGAAAAATTGATATTATTTTTCGACTAGCACATTATTTGTTTATTTATTTATAGTTTAGCACCCTCGGCGGGTAGAGTGCAGCCAGTTTGTTATTGTTTCACATCAATACACATAACACATAACAAATATTATAATATAATAATAATATTATAGTCTATTGAAATGATAATTTCATTTTTCATTCATCTTATACTATACCTATTATTATTATATTCACAAACCTAAACATAGGCCATGGGTGCACCGTTTATTAAATCTTGCGTACAAATATTGACGTACTTTGGTTCGCTATTTATTATGTACCAGACAATAATATTTTCACAAAGAAAACACACGTTTATTTGTTTAAAATACCACTTATAATAATATATATTATATTATAATGTTGTGATGACTATACATGTAAAGTGTATAGATAGATAGCTATATCATATGGTATATATTTACAACCATGTTTATTCGCGTCGTTTACCTAGGTATGTGTAATTGCATCATTTCGACCGAAAAGTGTACATAATTTTGTTTATTTTAATTTAAATGTAAATTGTATGCGATATTGCGATATGAAATTCTCGTATACATTAAATACGCACTCGTGCTAGCGCCTAGCTGTGCACTAGAAATGGAAAATATAGACATTGCGTATAATGCAGCATACCTCTAAATAATATTTATGCTTGTGTTGTAAGACTTTGAGCGACGACGTAAATATTATATTATTATCTACTCGGTGTGATGTTTGGAAAATGATTTTCGCCGCATTAGAAAAGATGAACAAAATCGTTTCTGATTATTTTCAGACTTTTAGTTATTATCACTACAATGTTATACTATTATAATTAATCAATTAACATAATGACAACGTTTAAATAGTGTTACATACGAATACAATATATTATTATATATTTATACTCATCTTTTCTTCGTCATATCATTAGCCATTAGTATAATGTACATAATATTATGTTGTTAAATAGGATGAATAATTATATTATATATTATATTTTAATTCGTATATAACAATTTATTATTGTTGTTGTACGTTTTTATCGAGTTAAACCCGTAGGCTGTTTCACAAAATATCCATCATAAGTAGTTGTAAAGTAAAACGAGTAAAAGATTTTTTTAACGTATAAAGTATTTATTATACCTATATAACATAATATGAGACGGCAACCAAGCTTATTGTTACATAAATTTTAAAATATATTACGTGGGGATGTAAAAATATATTATGAGTTTTATCAAATGGGATTATGTTTTACGGTATTGTCGGAGTGTACCTAAAGTTATTGTTGATGGATAAATATTACGAGAACAATTAAAAAGAATATATGTGCGAGAAAAATATTGTTTTTAAATAAATACCAAATTTCAATGATTTTAATGGTGATTTTCCGTATGAAAACTAATAATGCAGCTGACGTTATTTAATTATTGGCATAACTTATTGATGACTTATTTCTCTAAGGGAAATTTGTAATATACCTAGTGTTTTTTAATGAAAAATATTATTAGTTGTTGTGCACTGTATTGATAAATTTAGCAATGAGATAATCAATCTAAAAACTTAAAATACCCAAGGTTAGAATTAATTTAATTTAATTTTAATTTACTTCTATTTTAATTAAAGATAAATTTTATTATATCAATATTTTTAGTAAAAACACATTTAATAAGTTCTTATAATATATTATTGTCAAGTTTATAGTTTTAAAACTATAGGTGAACAGTTTAAATACGATATTTTATTATAAATTATAATGTAAAAATGCACTATATACGAATCAATTTTTGATTATCATCAAATCGAATACATACACAAACATAAAAAATATAACACAAACAATGTCTCCTATATACAGCCGTAATACGTATTGTGTTTATTCGTGTCATTTGAGCTGTGCAATTGGAGTCTGGACATTATATGTATACTGCAAAATCAACTTACAAACTCGCGATTAAACGGAAAAACATCATATAAGAATGTGCATACTATATAGGTAAATGTAATAAAACTATTATTTTTTTATTACCTAAGTAATTATGAAAACTAACATTATTTAATACTATAATCAATAATATTTGTCGAACTTTTATTGTTATTATTTTTTTGTTTAAGCGCTGTCGTTTATCTGTTGACCGCGTTAGTGGACCGCAACACTGTATATGTATATACTTTTTATAGTGTGTATATATAAATATATAAACGCGTGTATGTGTGTGCCTATATAGTTAAGTATGGTTTATATATATTACGTATGACCGCTCGTCGTATCGGACCGCGATATGGCGTGGCGGCGGACGTTGGGTCTCTTCGGAGTTAGGTCCCGCAGGCGTTTGGGACGTTCTAAATCATTTTTTACGTCCGTAATTACAGAGTGGAACGAAACGAAAAAATAAATACAGAAATATATGAATATATATATACACGGAGGAGGTATCGTACACGTATATATATATATATAAATATAATGTGTATCGTTCGGTCTCGTTCATATCTCACCAGACGAGCACGAGCCGCGTCCGAGGGACGACTGCGAACCGACCGTATCATATTTTATACGTTATAATATTTATATGTACGTATATTATTATCGTAATAGCTCAAGTGTTTTGTATAAAGTTTTTATGTTTGGGTAATATGTATATGACGTAGTCGTATTTGCCTAAAATACTTCAACAAAGTTTGTAAAGTAAATTAACACTTACACGTTTAATAATGATAATTCGGAAATATCTGCTTGTTTTATATTATTTGACGGTTAGTTACTCGTCGCTGAAAATCTTCGGCTCGAGTGTCCAATGTATAATATTATTGACAATTAATTACTTACGAATTTACTAATTTTACTAAAGTTTTATCATGGATACACATTTTTTAAAATTATTTATTCGCATTCGTGGATTAGTTTTGCCTAGCGCATGGTCTATAAAATAATATGTTTCTATTAAAATGCATTTAAATTCGTTGATTGTATTACAATGACTAATTTTGTTCGTTGAATAAATAATAAAAAATAATGATAACAATTTAAAAATACCTAAAAGCCAATGAAATTCAAATACAAAATTCTTCCTACCCAAGTAAATCAAAAAATGATTAACTGTGAGTTATCAGTCTTATTGATATATTTTTTTCTATCGTGGTTGGATGTAGTCATTTATTTAAACTGTTTATAATCCGACCACGACAGAAAAATGTCTACCGTAAAAACATGCTTTCGTACAATCGTACTTCCAATATTATTATTATAGCACACAAGACCTAAGTTTCAGTTTCAGTTGAATATTATTCAAACATTCAATTATGGCCTTAAATTGCCTACCTGACGCGCCGTACGAATTTATATAATAAAATTATATAAGTCTTATATTGGTACAACGATTGTTATTAATTTTGGAAAGTATAAAAAAATGTCGTTTTCAAAATTTGAATTTGTTTTTTTTTTTATTTACTTTTATTATTCGGTTATAAGAATCGTTGATACTTTATTTGTTTACTTACAATTCCTAGAATATTTATTTGTGCACCAAATTATCTAATATTATATTTGATTATTTTTTAAATTGTTTACGTGTATACACCAAAAAAAACATCATTTAATACGATTGATACAACGACATGCGTAAGCGTTTAACCATAGATATATTTTAAATAATTTTTCTACTGACAAACAAGAATTAATAAATTAATGCTCTTTCATTAAGGTAAATAATTTATTGAACATTTAAAAATATGTTAATTTTCTTCCACTAAAATTCAATCTATCGACGAATGGTGGACGTAAAAAATTGAATTTTGATTTATTCAACAATGATATTAATATTATATCTTTTAACTTTTTATTTATATTGCCGCGCAAAATACTGGAACGTTACAACTGTGTTGCTTATACCACGGTTATGGTTTCAGTGATAATAACTGGCGGGAATATGACGGCCGATAAGGTTCGATAAAAGATGAATAAGTCAGTGACCGAGCGATGAGCGTGTGAAAAAACTGAAGAATATTGTTGACTTACGACTTGACATTTGTTATTACTTTTTATGAATAAGTTGTGTCAATTTACTTAAATTGTGATATCCTCGTTTCGAGTCATAACCCTTGACAAAATCGTCATTTCACAACCCTCTTTTGAACAGTATTATTAATAAACAATCAATCAATGTCATTGTTTTGATTTCTACCAACAACGTTTGAATAATCATCCGTCATCTGCATTCAGCGTACAAACGATGGTTGGACGTACGGGAAAGAGGTCATCGGATGACTGCGTTATTATTTCCGATACCAAGAAGAAGAAAATTTCCAAAGAAAAAGGCGAGGTAGACGCGGCAGTGTCAAATGAAAAAGCGTCCACGCCTTGCAACGGAGACTTAAAGCAAAAAAAGGCATTCTTTGCCTATTTTGGTAAATCGTTTGATGATAGCAAAAAAAGCAATACTAGCTGCAATGGCAGCAACTTAAAAACGACCGATATCCAAAACAAGGTGACTAAACCGAATATCTTTACCAATACTAGTCGTGGTGATGGTTCAAAAACACCAGTAATCAGTACAAAGAAGAAAATCATTCAGCTGCCTTCTGAAGCTGTTTGTTTTATTAAGTATGATATGTTTGAACAATTTCTTATACTTTGGTTATTTTTATTCAAAATGTTATCCTATGTTTGCAGGAGTAATGCCAATTTGCCTTATATCAGTAGCTTTGTAGAAGAATTAGGATGTTTTCCTAAAATCACGCATATTAATCATTTAGCATCTTTAAAATCTTCAGATTTTATTCTTCATTTAAAAGAAGAAGTATTCCATGAAAACTATAATAAAAACTCATTTCTTACATTTCAAACTGTTCAGTCTTTACCAAAACGCCTTGTATTAGAGCCTTACCAAATGGAAATTAATTTTCCATACATGGTTTCATCTTTAAAAACATCTGTAAGTATCTAGTTTTTTAAAGATAAATTTTGTATTTATTGATATATATCTGGTATAAAATTTTGCATTTGAGAAGCCACACGGATGAGTAATATGTATTGAATTATATAAAGCTCAGACTTTAAATATTTATATTTTAAGATTGGTAATCTTTACTATAATTTTCTGAACTGATTTTTATATTTTAACTTAATAGTGTAAACCTCTAATATTGTTTCCAGATAGCCTTTTTAAGGTGCCAAAGCCACTTGATATCAACAAATATAAATAAATAATTTTATTCCTATGGATCATTACCATAATTTACTTTATTTAAAATTGCGTATAACACTTGTGATAAAATAAATTTTATACTAAACATTTTATTATCTATCATTTTATACTTACATAAATGTTAATCTTTTATATAAATACATACTAATAAAAATATGGCCATTAATTTATAGGTGATTTTTTATTTACAGGTTCCAAATTTTCCGGTTGCAGATTTTCATAAGAGTTTGAAGAAAAAATATTTAACAGCAAAGAAATCGGCAGTAGATATTGAATCTATGTGGATTGATAAATATAAACCAATGTGTAAGGAAGAAGTGCTGGGAAATAGTGAACTTGTTAAGGATTTGAAAAATTGGTTAGCACCTAATCAAAAAAATTCTAAAAAGTCAAAAAATAGTTAGTTCTTTATAATACAACAAACATTAAAAATCAATTTTTTAGTTTTTAAAAATATAATTTTTTTATTAACTTGTTATTTTTAGATCAAAAGTATTATGATGATGACGATTTTATCTTTGATAGTGATAGTGAATCTAGTTGTAAGCAACAACGTAACTTAGCCATTTTAGTTGGACCAAGTGGTTGTGGTAAAACAAGTACAGTTTATGCTGTAGCCAATGAACTTAATGCAAATGTAATGCAATTGTTAATAATATTTGTAAACATATTCATAAAATTAATTTGGTGTTTAATGTGCTGTATAGGTGATAGAGTTGAATGCTTCCTGTAACAGAAATGGAAAACGTATTATCACTGATTTAATGGAAGCTACACAATCGCACGCTGTAGAAAAAAACTGTTTATTAAATCTAATGAAAGGTATTGTATTTATTATAAACTTTAAATCAGACTGAACTTGTAAATCAATATTGTGATTTGAACAGGAAGTTTGATTAAATAGATCTTTAACTTAAGTAGACTAATTTTGGTATTTAATATTTTATGGATAGAAGCTACAAAACTTTGTGGATCATCTTAAGACACTATAATTTGAACGTTGTTTTTTTCTTCTTTTTCATATTCATTTAGCATAAATTTCCTTTTAAGTTATCATTGAATAACTAAAGAGTTCAAATTTATAGACATGCATAAAATATTACAAATACTTACTACCCAATATTAATAATTTATAATAATACTTAAAGGTTTAACTTTTTTGAGTATTATAATATGTAAGTATATTTTATTTGTTTGTCTATTGTATTAGAAATGGATTGCCCTATTGCAAATGTGTGATATACATTATAGTAACTATAGAAAATGGCTGGTTAAATACAATTATGGCTAATTTATAATTTTAATTTTATATTAGACCTTAAGTTAATAATAATAATAGTTTCCTTAGTATTTTGTATTTTTAAAGAATTCTACTTAGGAAATTTGATTAACTCCTATTTTGAATTTTTAGTAAATATTGTTATATTATATTATATATGTTAGTATCGCTTTAACACTCCTTAAATAATACAAATATATTTTTATATGATAAAATAATGCTATGCTTGTTGATCCACTCTTTACCATCTATGTAAATAAAATATAATGATAACACAACATTTGACTAATATTTTCTATATTTCAGGAAAAAAGGTAAAAACCAAAAACTCTAAGAAAAAAGAAAAAGTGAATGAAAAAATGACTATTATTTTAATTGAAGATGTAAATATAAAATCATCTTTTTATTATTTTTTTAAATTGTTACTTAAAATCCATATTGATTAATTGTATTTGTTTCTAACATATAGGCTGATATACTCTTTGAAAATCATGATGATGGATTTTTATCTGCAATATCAACTTTAGCTTCAGATTCAAAAAGGCCCTTAGTTTTAACAGCTAATGACCCTTTTAGTAATCATTTATTGAAATTTTTCTTATCCAATGAAATAACTCTACATTTTATACAGCCACCAAAAGAACATTTAAGTGAGTAATATTGTAAAATATACTTACATGTACTTAAATTAATGTATTTCTAATATTATGCTTTTTTTTTTTGTTGTTGTTATTTTAGATTGTTTTCTACAGTTAATAGCGCTAAATGAAGGAGTCATTATGACTAAAGACGAAATAAATACATTTATCCATCCGTTTAAACCTGACATTAGGCAAAGTACTCTTCAATTACAATATGTTTTGAGTACTGGAGAGATAAATGAGGTAATATTTTATAAAACTAAATATTCAAATAATTATATTTATATCTTTATTAATTTATTCAAAATATATTTAGAAAACTCTTAATAACCAATCCTCAGTGAGTTTAAATTCTATTTGGTGGAATTGGCCTCATATAATTGGTTGTCATTCAACTACCATTGAAGACAACAAACAACCAAAGTGCAATGTTGATATAGCAACCATATCTCAAAATTTAGATAATATGTCAGGATTAAACTTAATCTATTCAAAAACACAGGTTTGTAGCTTGAATTTCAGCACAAAGCAAATTGTTTTCTAAATATAATATGTGGTTTTCATGCAATTTAGGGTTACGATTTCTTAGACCCACAACCATTTTGGCATCACCTTGCCACAAAAGACAGTTCTAGTTTAATTGAGCCTCATTATTGGTCAGACAGTTCTGTTCAGCTTTCCACAGATATTGCTCAATGGATTTACAATCAGATTAATACACGAGATTATGTTCCAGAAAAACTTTACCCCACATCTGAGGAATTAAAGTAACTATAAAAATAAAAGTCTTGAATGATATTTATTGTATATCTACTAAAGTCTGTATACATATAAAAATACAAAAATTTATATATTTTAATAGCCAACGTGAAAGGACATGGAATGTATCCAAGGACGTGCTACAACAAATAGGCTTAGATTATTGTAATCGGAAAAATGAAACTAGCTATGATTATCTATCTACTATACGATCTGTGTATCGAAATCAACACATAAATCAATCATTTGTAAACCTAAGGAAATCAAAAATGTTTTCATATTTAAGACAGATTAATATTGATGTAGACAGCAAAGATTTAAAATATTTGTGTGATTCTTTTCACTCCAGTAGCAATAATTGTGATCCCCAATTAGAAATATCTGACCAATTTTAGTTGATATATTATATTTTAGATAGTTTTTGATAAAATATTTTTAATAATTTAGTTTATTACTTTTTTATCTTATTGGTTCTATAAAAACTGATCAATCTATACTTAAATTGTTTTATATATATTAAAACAATATGTATCTGCCAATGATTAATTATATAAACCTTACATTTATCAGATTTTATACGATTTAAAATTCTTATATTTGTGTATAAATTTGGTTTTTATATAATTTTCAAAATACACAGTTTATATTGTGTATAAAGATATTATATTTTCTTCAATAATTATATTATTATTGTGCTAGGGAATTAAAGAAAATATATTTTTGTATTGTCTTACTTATATTAAGTACTATTTTAAAATATTGTTATGGTTGTTTCATTTTATATATAAAAAAAAAAATTGATATTTTCCTTAAAATTATTTAGAAATATTTATCACCACATATTACAATTATTATACAACAATACACAATTACTTCATAATGTATAAACTATCATAGTTAAGATATTTAAAAATGTATTTACTCTAGTCATTATTATCTTATACTTTTATATTATTTGATTATATACATTTAGCTACTGTTTTAAGACTGTAAGATTTTTAAATTAAATTATATTTTATAACTTGTACTCATAATGTAATCTAAGTGTACTTAATGTTATTTTTTTTATTTTTACACGTAAATATTGTATTTTAATGTATAAATTAACTTTTTTAGAAAATCAAACTGTATATGGTTGTTCAGATTATGCAGCATAGCTTTTTTATTTACTGATTTACTATTATTATTATTTTGTTTATGTAGATTTTTCATGATTTTAATTGGATTCATATAGTAGTATAATTAGATTTCATAGAATAGATGGGGTTTTATCCATATCCAACTACCCGAGGAGTTATAAGTTTGTGTTATGGTTGTATAATAGTAATAAGAATAATAATTTATATTAATATAATATTTCTTAAAAGTATTGTTTAGGTATTTAATATTTTACTGTCAAACATTACTAAATCCTTATGATAAACTCCCAAAATAAAACTTTGTGTCCTGACAACTGAATAATATGTGAAAAAATTTTATCTCAATTAGTTGTAGCTTTGAACTTTCTGAGTAGTGATTCCAGCCATGTAGCTGGAATATTATTTTAGAAGATGTCTTAATAATTTTAAATTTTTATTTTTCTTACAACATTAATGTTAAAAACCTTTTATTTTTAATTTTTAAAAATTTCGAGTTATCCAGACCCCTACTGAATATATACCTGAGTGATTTAGTTTTTTAGTGCAATGTTTAATCACTCTTAAGCATAAAAAGCATGAATTATTCATGCTAAAAAGTCATTGAAAAACAGCGCTTCTATGATAAGACTCTTATCAAATTGTCAACTTAATCGTTATCAACCATGTCGGACAACCGGAAAACGTTATCACGGAATATGGGACGTTAAGGTTCATTTCAATAGAAGACCATCAAGTCGCCAGACGTCTTGTGTGCCGCTGTAAATTTCTTAGGATCTGTTCGTTTTCACCACTATTTCTTCCTGAACGGTCTCTGACCGCGATGGCAGCCCCAGCGACCAGGGCTGAAGTTCTCAAAATCTACAAGACAATGTTGAGGGAAAGCGCCAAGTTTTCGTTCTACAACTACAGGTAAGCAATGTTATTAGAATCAGTTTTCTGTACACTATTTCAATTAAATTATATTTTAAACATAGAATGTATGCTGTGAGACGTGTGAAAGATGCATTCAGGGAACAAAAGGCAGTCAAAGACTCATCAGAAATTCATCAACATCTACTTGAGGCACACAAGTTTTTGGATATCATCAAACGACAAGTAATTTAATATTGTTAGACATGCCAGTTGTCCGTGCACTTTTTTATATAGTTTAATCAGTATGTTTTTGGTTTACCTCTTCTTTTAAAGGTTATTTTTTTCTTTAGTTTTCCCTTCATTGACTAAATCATAATTCGGTATATTTTATATTTCTTGTTTTACTTTTTTGAATAAGTATTTTAGATTGATAATTAGGCATACTTATTTGGTAAGAAATTCCATTGTTTTATTACATGTCACAAATTACATCATATTTTATGGGTTCAGTTAATGAACTGTAATTAAGTACTAAGTGCAATAAAATATACCAGTTTGTTGTTTGAAACAAGTTAATAGTACATTAGGACATGGTCAACACTATAGTTCATATAATATATTTTGAAAAACATGTACATCAATAATTTAATAAAAATGTTATTACACTAAACAATAATTTAAAATTTTATCATTTTAGGTTCTAAGCTTGATGTAGGACGTAGGTATATTATTATATATTATATTGTTTGTGTTTATTATACTTTTTAGAATAGACAGTTCACTTTTAACATTAATGGTGATTTGTCTTTAATTTTATCTAGTTGGTATTTTAGAGATCAAAATTATTACATCCATCAGTTTTTGACTAAATCAATTTTGTTTTTTTGTTAAAATTGAGAAATTAATGAATAGTAGTCTTGCAATTTAAATAAAATATTTAGAATAACATTTTCTTTACATTATGAAACTGAAATATTTTGCCTCTTGTTAAACTACCTATAGGCACTTGCAATTTAAGGCTTAGTTTTTCTTTATTATGTTGATTTAAATATTTGTTTCTTGGTTAAAAACTTAATTCTACAATTCATACACGCAGAGGCAGATCTAGAAATATGAAAGGGGGACTAATTTGTATTTCAAATAGACAATAAAACAAAATATATAATTTTGGTAAATACATATGTATAAATATTAATTATATATAGTATACAACATTACAACACTTCCAAAAGGAAGGCTAAAGCCCCTTAGTCTCCCTCTTTGAATCCATGCCAGCTTGCAAGTTATTCTTTAAATAATTTGAAAATAAAGTTTTATGTATTATATTGAGGAAATTTTATGGTTTTTATTATGTATTTTTTTTCTTGAATTAACAAAATTATTGCCTATTGGACTAAAACTGATTTGAGTATTTTTGTATATTCTTTACTTACAGCAATGTTATTGCTTATTTCCAAGTAATCTTGGTTTATTTTATCATTGGATTTTAAATACTGTATTATAAAAGTAAATAGTATATCAACAATGTATGTCTTCAATTAATTTCAATAATAATAATATTAATGATGAAAAAAGTGTAAAGGTTATAGGTAATAATTAGTTTATTCATTGCAACCAATAAAGGTTGGTTTAATGTTCACTAAAATTTATCTCATTAGTAATAGTGTTTCTAATTTATTTCCATTAGTATGAATTCATACTATTTTTAATACTAATTATCAATGTATATTTAATAACAATTTAATATATATTACCCACGTCTCACACAATACAATTATAACATATAGCAATATTATTAATGCATTAATTATGGGAATATATTGTATTCTCATTCAATTATTATTGATCAACTATTTCACATTTGGACTTGCAAAATGTTTAAATTTAGGTATTTAAAATATTATATAGTTTTTAAAAGTACAATACAGTTGTTTATAATAAGTAAAATTAAAATTAACATTTTAATTAACTACAACTTGAATTAAAAGAATTTATTAATTAAATTTTTTAATCATTGTTTTGTTGTAGGCAATTGTAGGAGACTTGTACAAATTCGAAAAACTTGTAATCGAAGTAGAAAACGATAAAAAAACTGAATGAAAAACATTAGTTTGTGTTTTATGCTGGATTCAAAAAAGAAACAGAGAGTTATTGAATAAATTGGTAAAATTTTGTAATGTCAACACACAAGTTAGTTAAACGATGATTGTTCCTAAGTTTAATATTAGTATATATTATTATTTTATTGATCATCACCATCATTACTTATTTTGTGTGAAATCAAATGTGTACTGAGATATGAATACATGAATTTTTGTTTGTTCTATTAGCATTTTATTTTTGTATATTTTAAATCATGAAAGTATATAAACCTCTTATAATTGTATTTGGTTTGAACAATATATTGTAACATTGTATAATTATTAGTAACATTTCACAATGAAGTTTAAAATGTATTAAAAATAATATTTTATTGATTTTAAGTTGTTTTTAATTTTTGATATGTAAAATACATATCATAAAAATATATGAAAATAAGAAGTTTATACTTCACTTAATTGAAAAATATATTATAATATAATTAAAGATATAAATTATAATATTAAAAAAAAAAACTATTTTTCAGCAACAGTGTTCTCAATCAACATGAATTAACGTTAGAGTTAACATGAATATTTTAAGAGAAGTGGTCAGCTCTTGTATTTATTCACCATAAGATTCAGATTCACAAAATGTCTAAAATTAAAATAATGCAAATACATCTGTATTATGTATTTATAGAAATATGCAATAGCATAGATTTTATAAATAAATGGCATGGTTTTGATATTATTGCGTAAATAGTCTTTTATGATCATTTTAAATTTTGGGTGAAACCAATATATTTTTGATTTATTAACGTGTTTTCTCTATATGTGTATGAAACATGTTTTATAATAGAAAAAATGCTTGAATTTTCAATTTTGAGTGTAGTTTCAAAAAAAGTAAGTGATACCCAGTTCTACTTGCAAAAATAACCAGGAAATAAGAAATACTAGAAGGTATATATCAAAATTGTATAATTTTTGTTTTTTTTCTAGTGTACCTATTTAAAACTTTAAAACAAAATATCATATACACTTGAAATGTTTATCAAACGTTTATATTAGTAATTCCTATACTATCCTATTTTACTCATTTTTGAGCTATATTTTGGATTTTTATATTCTTAATTATTTCTTCTATGAAAAAAAAATCATAAATCAATATTGATGCTATGAAAATTTATTGCAAGGTGTTCCTCTTCATTAAAACTATTTTAGCCATAGATAATTAATTAAGAATTCTATTATCTATGATTTAATCCATTATTATACTCTCTTTTACCCGTCTTTATTTTTTATTTTTTGAAGGTATTCAAAATAACTTCAACGGCGATGACTTGCACCGTAGTCCGCTCGTATTGCACGGGGAGAGCTGATATATTTGAATTTTCGGTGAGAAAACATGACGTAAAAGCTGTCCATATTTTCATTCGGTGGCCCGAGCCGGACTCCCACACATTAATCTGTTCCTCTTCGACCGCCAAAGTACGATCTATGAGATAATTACTATACATTTAATTCTCGATGTCGCGAATAAATTTCGATTCACGCGGTTCCGACTGTGTGGTGGTATAATAATAGAAATTCGAAAATTCGTCTGTTCCGCGGTTATAATCACGGTCTTAGAAGATATAATATCTGGTTATAATATTATTATTATTTATCAGTATGCCCCCCACCACGTTTGCGCGAGCGACCGTATCAAGTCGTATTATCTCGGGTACGTCACCTATCTGACAGTACGAGATAACAATATTGACAAACAGGCATAACATATTTTCATCACAGCATCAACTATAATATACTTTCACACTTCCGAAGTGGAACGCATCCGTTCATGACACACTCGTCCGTGTTTCTTTTTTTTGGCAGTGTCGAGTGTGATTTTACGCGTACCGCGTCCGTTCCTTTCGGCACCCATTTATGACGCCCGACCGTTTCGTCCGTCGGCTTTGATCATCGCTGTTAATCGATTTGCCCGTTTGGCTAGCCAGTCCGTTTTCGATCCGTCATGGACTTCCTGGAGGACCTGTCACGTCAATTGGAGGACATCCGGCCGGACGACACGATCGTGAGAACGGAAATTCCCTGTCCGCAGTCGGTCTTGCGGTATCTCTACCCTCGAGACCCTTTGAAGTAAATATCAATAAACGGCGCGTATTGTTATACAAAGTGCTCGGTTCATTTATTGTATAATTCTAGGTATATCGACGCGTTCCAATAGGTACGCTATAATATATTATTAAATACACCAATAGTTTACATCGTACTATTATCTCTGTTACCTATAATATTTGTTGAGAAGTGTACGTAAGTTTTTTATAGTCGATGTTTCGACATTTGTTTATTAAGATCAAAGTAGGTACTTGTAGACGGGGTTGGGCACTTTTCAATTACTTGAGTAATTTGTAATTGGCAATTGATTATAAAAATGTCAATGTAATTTGTAATTGGTAATTGATTATTAAATGTTAATGCCATTTGTAATTGCTATTATGAATCGCAAAATGTCAGGGTTAGACTCTTCGGCACTTTTCCTAGGGATCCTAACTGAAGCTGATAAATACAGTTGCTACAGTTCCTCGACAAGTATTGAATTATAAATATTACAATCATTGTTCAATGATAAAAATAAAAGTTTAACGTGTTTAAACAACTATTTTTTTCATTTTAATTCTAGATAATCTTTGTCAGCACCGATAGAAAGATTATTTTCTTTTGCTGGCTTTAAATTGGCTCGCACTCGTTCTCGGATAACATTTAAAATTAAATATTATATTTTTTATGTAATTGGTTATTGTAAGTAATTCTATTAGATATGTGATTTGTAATTAATTACTTTTTTTTATTAATTTGCTCATCCCTGCTTGTAGAGTGTAATATTGATTAAGTCGTTAACTTGAAATTTTAGTTTAGTTGATAAGGACTAACTAATGAGTAAAACTGAATTATCTTTTTACTTATAGAAACATATTTTTTTTGCCATAGTGAAGCTAGTAAATTAGTAGCAAAAATAGAAAATGGTTTAGCTGATATTGAATGTACACCAGAAAATCAATCCAGAATTCGTACGAAAAAACGACTACATAGGAGACAGAAACAAAAGTTAAAATTTTTAATTGATAAAAACAATCCTAATCCCAATGAACAAACTAGATCAACTACAGCCGTCTATGAGTATGTACACAAATAATAACAGTAACGTGTAATAATTTATTAAAAATATAGTTTTTTCCATATTACTTTGAAGGCCATATATAAGTCAAAAAAATTATTATGCTGATTATATGCAGTTAGATGATGTGATAAAAGGTCTAGAAAGTGGTGAACTTTTTGAAGGATTTATACGTATTAGTCAAAAATGTACCAACGAAGCATATGTTCCTTCACCCGTAAGAAATTATCATGCAATTTTTGTTAATAATATTCTAATCGTAATATTTATATTTAAAGGATAAATCAAAGGATATATTGTTAAACAGTATTAAAGCACGGAATAGAGCTCTAGATGGTGATAAAGTTGCTGTGAGGATTCTAGACAAATCTGAATGGAGGGTATACAATTTGAAATTTTAAAAACATAATAACCCACATTAATATTCAAAACTGTGTCATCATAATATTAATGTTTTAATTTGTCGTTTATAGAATCCAGATACAGAAGATTGTCAAAGAACTGGTGAGGTGGTTTACATATTAAATAGGAAAGAGAATCGTGTAGTAGTAGGAACTCTGCTAGTCGATAGAGGCGTTCTTCATCGATATAGCACATTAGTTCCCAGAGACTGTCGAATTCCCAGATTACTTATAGACACTTCAATTTGGCCGTCTCCTATTCATTTGAGGGATGGAACCAAGGAATCAAAAGAATTGTTTTATGCTCTCTTACCATCCTGGGAAAATTTTAAATTACCAAAAGGGTATATTATTGTGCATTTAAGTGCATTTGCAGTTCATAATGTATGGTTTACTTTATTTTGTGTATACCACTGTTTTCTAGAATATTGAAAGGAGTTTTGGGTGAATCTGGAGAAATCAATACAGAAACTGAAGGTATTCTGATCGCCCATGATATACAAGAACGACCATACCCAGAAGATATTGATCAATATTTTCCAACACAGTTTTCTGTGGAAGATGAATTGAAATACAGGAAAGATTTCAGGTATTTTACTTGCTCTCATAAATTTAATTTAGGCATATAAAAGTATACATATTTTTTTTCCATAGAAAACACTGCATCTTCTCTATTGACCCCCCTACTGCCAGAGATTTAGATGATGCACTTTCCTGTGTACCACTGCCAAATGGCAATTTTGAAATTGGTATTCACATATCGGATGTGTCTTATTTTGTTAAGCAAGGTACACCACTGGATGAAATTGCAGAAAAATTGGCCACTAGTGTTTATTTAACACAAAAGGTAAGCTTTGAGTGTAAAAAAATTGTTTAACCTAACCAAATTATGTTGTTTAATAATAACAGGTGTATCACATGTTACCACCAGCATTGACCATGATGGCGTCATTACTACCCGGAACCGATAAATTAGCAGTCTCTATCACTTTGGAAATGACACCTGATGCTAACGTGATTAGTCATTCTTTTAGTCAATCCATTATACATTCTTGTGCTCAATTGCATTATGCACATGCTCAAGTATGTTTCTTTGCTATATTGTTATTTATTATTAATACTTAAGTACTAAATTTTGAGAATTTGTTTTAACTATTTAAAATATAATATATACTAATGTAATATGCATAATTAATAATCTGAGTACCTGTATGTTTCAGATATTTTTAGAAAATCCTAATAAAAAAGATTGGGATGAATCTGAGTTTCCAACTGTGTATAATGGTTATACAATCAATGACTGTGCAACAGCCGTTAGCCATTTACATAAACTCGCGGCAGTGATGCGAGAGAGACGTTTTAGCTCTGGTGCGCTGGCGATCAACCAACCCAAGTTGTCTTTTGACATTGACAGAGCTACGTGCGAGCCACTGTCATACTCGTTGTATATACTCCACGAGAGTAATTGGTATGTAAACAGTACACTTAATAGTTAATTCTCTTAATTTTTTTTTTTATCAATTATTGTGTTTTTGAAATTATTAATATTTTTTCTCGATACTATAGGTTAATAGAAGAATTCATGCTTCTCGCTAATACAATGGTCGCTGAACATTTGAAGACTCACTTCCCGACCACAGCTATGCTTAGAAATCATCACAGACCAGATGCTGCTCCTATGGAAAAAGCAGTGAAACTTTTGAAAGCTCACGGAATTGATATTGATTTTACTTCAGCTGGATCTATTCACAAGTCTAAAGCTGCCTATTGTAAAGGTGAAAATTCAGAGAATCCTCATTGGGACATTATTATCAGCAATATTTTATCAAAGCCGATGGTCGTAAGTAAATTAATATACAAGTGTAATAAATTACACCAAATGTCGAAAATACATTCATCAAACATTGTTTTTTCAGCGTGCCGAATACTGTGTTATCGATCCGGACAAATCCATGTCTCATTTTGCACTTAACGTACCATACTACACTCATTTTACTTCTCCCATTCGTAGATATCCAGACATAGTCGTTCACCGTATGCTGATATCTTGGCTAACCGGCAAGCCAATCAAGGAATACGAAGACCCTAAAGTCATTAACAAGTAACGTTCATTTCGATAAACCGCACTGTCGATAACCAACTAATAATCATATTGTTTCACTGCCAATTCAGGATAGCCATCAACAGTAATGACAAAAAGAATAATGCGAAGAAAGCATCAGAAGCCAGTGCAGAAATATATGCTGCGTGTTTGATCGGTAAACTGGGTGGCCTAGTGGTAGACGCGTCCGTAATGGAAGTAAAAGAAAACTATTTTGAAGCCACTGTCCTGTCAATGAACATGAACGTCAGAGTTTACGTTAATATCGTGAGTGTAGCCGTCGGTTAAATATTTTGTTTTCTATTGATTTACCAATCGGAAGAAGTGCTACGGTTTAATTTTTGTTTTCAGTCACCACAAAACCCAGATTTGCTGCACAAAGGCTGTAAGTTATCGACTATTGACAATAAACCCACGTTGATCATTTACTGGGATTACAAAGGTGAAGACAGGCAGACACTTCAACTCTTTGACAAAGTCAAATTGAAGTTGACGAAAAAAGAGAGTTGTTTGAAATTAAGAGCTATTTTAATCAGAGACGAATAGACTTCTATTTATTGTGATTCAATACATACATACATACATGTATTAAGTATTGTAATTAATACATTTTTTTTTTTTTTTTTTTTTATTATTATTGTTTTCAAGTTTTTTATGATAAAAGAAATGTTATTTATTAGTATAATTTTTATCAATAAATACATTTATACTTTTAGACTTTCAAGTTTAAGGCCAATCAATAACATCGATATATATTAATAACATTAACACACATTTTACGATGGGATACAGTACAGAGTTTATTAATATATATATTATATTTTTATTAAGTTGAATAACATTTAAAATATCATAGGTTATATTTTTAGAGTATATATATAAATTATATATATATATATATCATATAACTTAAAATATATGTAATATAATATAAAATATATTACATAATAATTAATATATAAATATATTGAAGTTAAAAAAAAAAAATAAAACAAATATCTTACACAAAAATTTATACAAATATGAAATAAAAATATAATAATAATAATAATAATGATAATAATAATAAAGACATAAAACAATTCACCATAGTATTATAGTTTTCTAATTTTGACCCGAAACCGAACTTGTATGGTTATAATTTACAAGTCTTCTACCAACTAAATATTTATCGTTTTTAATGTGTTCGTAGAGTCTTTTAAATTGACGCACTTGCATCAACATTACTTTAACGACGGCCATTGTGACCATAACTATTGGATATATTCTCCTAGCGATCAACAATCGGGTGGCATGATTTTTAAATATTAATGGAGTTACCGAGTATGCGATCACGTATGGTACGGCTAGGAACAAACTGAGAACAGCAATCACGGGAATGGCCAGGTCTTGCATCATTAACTTGAGGTCCAAACGCATGAAACCGTCTCTGTATGTACGTTCAATGGCTCGCCTTAGAGACCAATCGGGTCCCATAAGGGTGATGGCGCAGGCAATTTTCATGTATAAAACCCCTAGTGCCCAGTCTTGCCATGCCCAGAGTACAGGTGTCTGGTGTAAAGGCACTCGGAACGGCACCACCATAACAAGCTCTAAGAGTAGACCAAACAAAAACGGTATTATACCGAGCAATACGATAAAAGCGACCATTGCTTTTGAACTGATCTTGAGCCAAAACTTTAATCGATTAATGACAACAGTACGTCCTTCTGGCAGCCATCCTGCTATAAAACAAACGGCTCGCACCGACAACCAACATATATATGTACCACATGCTGCGGTATACAGTTCGTGTATGTTGGGCATCGGAGATGGTTCTGTGGCGGACGGCAGTAGTGCCGGCCAAAATGACATGGCCAAACGACCCAACCATACAGGTAAGGTTATGATCGTCAAACTGATTACGACTACAGATAGAGCTACCAGGACGAGTAAGGCAATAAGACGTATTGCAAAATTAGTGGGTTTATTGTAAGGACGAAAACCTACAGGCCCGCCACGTCTCAACAGTCCCTCATGAGCTGCTCCTAAATCAGCTGCAGGTGGATGTATGGGCGCCACAACAGGAGGTAATTCTTCTCCGTCGCCAAGCAGATATGATTTTAGTCCAAGCAAATGCGAGACGATTAGACACCAGAAACGAATGCCCATTTTTAGCCAGTTGCGAGTATGTGTTTGTTCCAGTAAGGCTGGTAATACGACCTGTAGCAGTAACAGCTCCATGGACAATTCATTGACGGAATCACTGTGTAAAGTTACATTGTATGGCAAAAATGATGGCCACATAGATTTCAGAATTCGTATTGGCAGCCAAACAACGAGAAAGACAGCTGTGCCGAATATCATGGCTGACGCAATGAGCCTTCGTCCATGTTGCAACATGCCTTGTTGTATAAGTTCCTAAAAAAAATTAAATACATAAGTATCGAGTAATCGTCAATTGTTCACATGTATATAATACTTGTATAGGACTAAAATCTGGATCGTTTAGATTTCTCAAGAACCATAGTACACCGGGACGGACAACTTCTCGGAGAAGCAGTACAAATGAAGCAAAGTAATACACATATACCATTCCGACTAGCCAATGGATGAACATGGATGTACCAGGAGCCAAACGAAAACTTGCAAGCCTATCTTTGAAACTCGTGTCAAACATTGACAACGAACATATGTCCAACCACCAACCGCATACCAAAGGCAAAACACCAATTTCAACAACTGATAACAGGGACACCTAATAAAAACAAATAAACAAAATATGAAATCAGTATACAATCATTTAAATTTACTCATATAACTAATCAAAAGGTAATTTAATATACTCACTTTTACGACAATATAGCTAAGTCCTATTATACGTTTGGATCGTCTAAATCCAATAATAGTCGCAACGGTATGCATGATCAACAGACAAATACCAATGAGACAGTATCCGCATAGTGTGGTGACCAAACCTTCAAAATGTGAAGCAGCTACCTTCTCTTGTAAAGCCATTGCAGTGATTGCCAGATTACCCATTTGATATGGACAAAATGCAAACACCAATATAAATAATGCATTCATAGACACCACCCAAAACACATGTTCTAAAAACACCAATGAACCATCTAAACCCAAAAGTCGTTCCCAAGTCAAGTCTTCAGCAGCTCGATCACCCCAATCTATTGGATTCCAATGTCCTTCGTCTACTTGGTTTCCATCTACTTGATTTCCATCTACTGGATTTCCATTTTCTAGACGAACTTCTCCATCAGCCTAATAAGAATAATGTTAGTATATAGCCATTTATGATATTTATCAGAAAATATCTTACTTCTTCTAGGGGATGTTCTTCATGAATGGGAGGCAACACTACATTGAGTTGTTGCTGGTTATTTGGTTCATCTCTTTCTAACCAATCAGGACCTCCACCATGCAATATTTGTTCACGTAGCCAAATTAATCCAATAAATGCAAACAATGTGCAAGTCACAACAAAACAACCATGAAATATATCACCAGAAATGTTCTTTGATGACCACATATCAACAGGCAATGACATTACCTACATTTTTAAAAAATATATAATTATAGTAAAATACAATTATTTTAATTTAATAAATAAATTTAGTAAATCACTTACAGCATCAAAAGAACCATTAAACAAGCTCCGGTAAATTCTACACGCTGTAAATGGTACAATGCATAGCCAAGCCAATCCAACCAATGTAAAATGCAACCAATATTTTATGCCAGTCAAAACACTAGAAGTGATACCAGCAGCAACATCTTTAATAGGTAATCGCCGAGGCATGTCCGGGGCATAGATTGGTGTAAATGAAAATCGATAGCTACAAAGCTCACAATACTCTTTACGACTATAACGCATCCATTGTACCAAGCACTCTTGATGAATGTACTTAATACTGCCTGTACAAATGCAGGGATGAAACAATGGCCGTTCTGGCATGCCCTCCGATCGGCACACCCTGCATATATCTGCTCCTTGAGAAGGGTCATCCATATTGTCTATCTTGCAGTTTCAGATGGAATACTATCCTATAAATCTAAAATAAAATAAAGAAATGTAATTATAAAAAAAAAGTGACTAAATTCAATATTATAAGTTAGAAACAAAAATAATATTACATAATGCTTAAATGATACTGAATAATGTTATCAGTATTTTTTTTAACCAATAATTTTTATGTGGGTAATGCATAAACAAATCCCAATCATAATATAGTATAATACACTGATAGTAACAAAAAAACAATTAGTTGCCTAATTAGTTATTACTTATTATGATGACTATCAATGAAATTATTATAAAAAAACATGTTTGTTATTATAATGTAATTCATGTTAGAATATGATGGCATATGATTATTGCATACAATTGTTTTAAAATTTTAGATAAATTAAATGGTTAAAAATTCTAAAAATATAATTAAATAATAAATAAATTAATATAATTAAATCGATATAGGTATATAATGATATGAATAGCCAAGAGGTAATGTGACAAAATATCAAAATGTTGACAAAATTAATTTGTTTTATTATTTATTACCGTTTGCCAATACTAGCAAAGACATATTTTTTCTTCAAATCACAGAAAACTTAGAAAAAGTTAATACCAAGAAGCTAAATTAAAAAAAAAACTAATTTTTAAAATAAGCAAAGAATTATAATATATTTAAAAAATAACAAAAAATAGTAATTGTAGATATTTGCTAAAACCAAAAACATATATTTTGCCGGTCGAAAATATCTAAAAATATGAGAAACATAATATACCTACCTAGCTGATTTTTTCTTAATTTTTTTAGATTCTGAACGAAATGATGAATATATTTATTTATGAGATTATGCAAAACAACATTGTGCGATATTAGAAAAAAGTCACAGTCAGTATAGTAAATTTTACATAAATATTACTAGATTATATATTTTATTGTAGGTGTCAAATATAAAAGAAACACTTGTGTTGTGTTTTATTCAACAATAACTTAACATTTAATAATACTGTCAAAAAATGAGTTATTAGCGAGGTTATTAGGTACTTATAATTTTCTATTTAATTGAGTCAAAACTAAAATGCTTATTAACAGTTTTTTTACACATTAATCATACTGTATATAATTACATATTAATCCTAGCCTACATATTACACAATTAATATAATTTATAGCTACCATAGGAATATTATGATATTCTTGAGTATTGACAATATTTTAAAACATACCAAGTGTAATTAGATAAAATATTTATAATTTACTGATATTAATGATGATGGTTAGTCATTATCTATAGACTACAACTTCAACATTGTTACATACAGATGACTTTCTAATAATTAATAGGTATAGATATCAAAGGTATTTCAAGGAGTTTTACGAGGAGTTTTATAAACATAATCTATAATATAAATGAAAACTATTATGTTCCAACGAATAATATAGTTCCTGATAGTTCTTTAAGCAACAGTTTCATTATGCTTGATTGAGAATTAGGTACCATAATTAAGTCAGCAGTTGATAGGTACAAATAAATAATTTATGAAGATACGATAAGTATACACACAACAATTGTTGAAATATAGGTCTTAAATGCAATACACTTTGAAAAATCCATTTTAAATTTTATGTAGCTTACAGCTATTGAGCTGCTTAATTGCATTTTAATATCTGTTTTTATGGATAAATTACAGTAAATTAATAATAATATAAGTTTGTTTTTGATTCCTAGGAAATTTCTCTGGTCATCTCTAATACAAACAAATAATATTTCTAATACTTTTAAAAATATTGTAGTTGCCATTGTAGAATAATAACAACGCTATAAAACAAATTTGCTCTATCAATCACCTCCCCCCTCCACACACACACACACAACCATAGGTATCAATAACAAAGTTCACCAATCGTACTTTCTGACGATCATCGGTTCTCAACCAAATGTTTTCATACATACGTGTCAACGGTAAAGTCTTGTAGATTTGTATAGACTCCAAAAGATCTAATCACCCGAAAAACAAGCAAACTAAAATCTCAACATCTGTAGGGAATATTATGTAGTGAAGACCCCCCACCATCGTTAACACCAACAAGAGCACATTCATAACATACAAAAACATCATAAGTACCGAAATAATAGTAGTCGATTCAAACGTCAAATCCCGTCGAATCGGATCGTTCGGAAATGTCTGACGTGTACAGAGGTACTTACTTGCTTGCGAGCTTAACCGCTCGAACCGGCGAGAAGACGTCTGACGACGACGTAACGCCGTCACTCACCACCGCATATCCCGCGGAGACACCGTCGGAAGTCGCGGAGTGCGGCCCCGCGGTTAGAAGTGTCGAAACGTTCCTGGCTGTGTCGGTGGACGACCGAAACGGGGTAAAAAAAAAAAAAAAACGAAAAACGGAAAAAAAATTGCAAAAACAACTATGCCAGAGTCCAGAATCATCTGCTACGCACCAATACTACTCGTATTTTCGGATCAATAAATTTAGTATTAACTACCAACGTTATCAGCAACGACACGGACAGGACGGGTTCACCACCGCTTACCAGGTATAATAACAGTAGCCGCGGTCACAGCTGATTATAATATAGTAGCATTAGAAAACTCGTTTTATTATTATACCTATACCTACTTATATAGTATTTATATATACAGGGTGTCCCGTGAGGATTTACCCATTGCGATATCTCCTGAAATAATGGACATATCATAATTCTGATTTTTTAATAAGACTCACAGGAATAAGAACTACAAATATTTTATGTTTTAATTTATTTTAATGTTTTGGTAAAAAAGTTAAAAAATATATTTTTTTATTTAATTATTTTCAAAAAAATTGAAGATAGCCATTTTGTAGAGTTAATTTTTCTGAAAATATTGACGTTTCAACATTTTGATTTCATTAATTTCCTGATTTTTAATATTTTTTCTAGTTTCTAGAAAAACAGTGAATTATTTAATACCATAGTGGTAACAAATACAGATAACGAGATATCGCAATGGGTAAATCCTCACGGGACACCCTGTATATATAGTGACCACGGACTTTGACGTCTTTAACCAGTGATAAAATAATATATTAAACAATAAGCTGACTGGCCGGCCACAGGTTTGATTGTTATATAATAAGTTCGGGACAAATTCCAACATTTCACGCATGCGCCAATGCTTAAAAAATTTTCATTATATTTCTTTATTTTCATTTCTCATCGGTTTAAAATGTTAACACCATCATAATGACAAACAATACTTTAGTACCTATATCTTTATTTAATTTGACATGAACTCATGAAAAAATATTAATATCAAAATATCAGCACAATAAGACGTAGGTATCAAATAAGTTACTTTATTCAATTTGTTAAATTTGAATTCAATAATATATCATTGTATAGGAAAAACGATTCTGAGCGTAAACGGTCCGTCAGACTATAGTAAATTATTATTTAGAATAGACTTTAATTTCAAGATATACTTTAGATTTTTAGCGGAGCAATGAATGTATCGATTTTACCAAGATGTAAGAGTGTGTAGGTAGTACGCGATAAGTAGTCAAAAGAAAAAGCTTGGATTTTCCACTTCGAGGATGGTTTCTGGTTACAAATTGGATTTTGTTTGTATTTAGCAGAAATCTAAAGAAAAATGTACCGGTCCTTTTTTTGAATCAGAAAAAAAATTAAGGTCAAACGACTAAAACGGAAATTTTACGTAGGTTATCCAATATTTTACAAAATCGATTTTGTTTTTTTATAAAACTTCAAAACGAATAATCGTAACGAATACTTGAAATTTTCAATAATAACTATTGATATTTATCATTTTCCATTTACTAAAAAGTAATTATTAAATTATCAAAACATTTGGACTATTTTTGAGCTATTTATATGATGTGTGAAAAATATTTTTCTCTATAAATGTCGATCAAAAATTTTTTGCTGGGTAGAAATGCTTAAAAATATATATAAGTACAATTAAGATTCTTATAAATTGTTAATTTATTAATATCAAAAAACTATAGTCACTAAGTGTTTTATAAGCGTTAAAGTTAGAATTTTAACAAAAATTCATAAGATTTAAATTTTTTTACTTGATTTGAAAATTTAATGAAATAAGGTTTTTGACTTCTATACATAAAAAAAAATTCTACCTAAAACCAATGGCGTATTTAGGGGGGGGGGCAATTGCCTCGGACAGCATTTTTTTGGGGGTGCAGTAATGAGTAAATTTAACTGGAAGGTTTTATTTTTAAACTGATTTAAACAATTGTAAAAAAAAATATGTACCCAGAGCAGCAAATCCTAAATACGCCTCTGCCTAAAACCCAAGTCAATTCTTTATGAGTACCTATTTAAAGTTTACATTTCTACGACATTTGATATTATAAATAATTACTTTTTTTCAAATAATTTTTGATATTTTGTTTATTTCAAAAAAAAAAAATAATAATAATAAAATAGGGTGGTCAAGTGAGTATAACGCTCTGCTGTAAAGTAGTTCACTATAACAGATGTATTAAATTTGAATTTTTTAAAAAATTTTATCGAAATTTCAAAAAAGAATACTTAGAAAAATCAAAAATTTCAGTTGTCTTAAATAACTCAAAAAAGCCAAAATATTATTTTTATAAACACTTAGTGAACATTTAAAATATTTACAGTAATTCGTTTTTAGGTTACAAACCATATAAAAAAATCGATTTTATCGAAAACTGGTTTTGCTTAAAAATTCCCGTTTTTCCGTCACTTTTTTTTTATTTTTCCGATCTTTTTGAAAACTACGGGAAAATTTTTATTTTTTACCTCTATAATACACTAAGGATATTCACTTTACCACCGGAAACCACCCCTGGAGTTTGAAATTGAAGCATTATACAGAACAGTTTTCAAAAACATCGAGAAAAACAAAAAAAAGGTACTAGTTATTTTAATAGTATTTTGATATAGCCGATTAAGGTATAAAGTAAAATCTATTGTTAAAATAATAATTATATAAACAAATAAAAACAAAAAACACTTTTTTTTAATTTATTATATTTTTTTATAATTATTTTCAAAATATTTAAAGTTACAATGTATTTATATTTTTTACTACATGAACTTATATAATATAATAAAACAATAATATTATAAATTAATGGTAGAAGGTAGACTTAAGTGTCATAAAAGTTTATTTTTTAGCTACAAATATTGGCTGTAATTGTTTGGATATTCGCATATTATAATTTTGCGTTCAAAGTAAGTTTCATTAAATATGTTACGTTATACGTAATGAAATATCTATCATGTCTCGTGGTAAAAATAAAATCAGCTTTGGACAAATTTAATTTACCTATATCTCAAATTCCAAACATATATAATATAAGAAAATATATATTATAAAATTGTATATAGAATTATAAACGATCGGAATTTTATGAATCATTGTGTATAGTAAAATTATACTACAAATTCATATATTATAATTGATTATAGTTTTTAGGAAAACAAAGTATTATCTACTTTTATTATTAATATTAATGAGTATTACACATAATTGCTCATATATTTTATGCAATTACCTTAAAAGTAATAATAATAATAATAATAATAGTTATTTAAATAGTATTTCGATATAGCCGATATAGGTATGAAGTAAAATGAGTACCTACACGATAAGTTATCGATAAATTGCTGTGGTTTTCAAAAATGTAGGTGATTTTGAACATACAATTGAATCTAGTCGATGAAAGTGGGTATCTTATACCGACGTCTGGTCACGTTGCCGGTCGTCCATCATATGCCCCGGTGGCGGTGGAGGCGTCTGCGACTCGGCGACAGTGGCGTCTTTAGCTCAGCGACAACGGCGTTTGCGGATCGGCGACAGCGGCGTCTTTGGCGTCTGCAGATCGGCGCCAGCGCGTTTCTCCATCGCCGCGGAAGCGACCACGGCGAACAATCCGGGCGCGGTGTACTTGACAACAAGAGATTGAGTGAACCTCTCCGTCGTCGCCATAATCAGCAGCTAACCGGACGGCCACCGGACCGTCACTGGTCACTACCGACTGAACGACCAGCGATCGGAAGTCACCGTTGTCGTCTTCGTCGTTGCCGGTCTCCGGTGCCGCCACGTTGTCAAAGAGCTTCCGAATCTGTGTCCGACCCGTGGCCACGTACCTCGTGCCATCGACGTCCACGAGACTGTATACCGCGCCCTCAGAGTAATAACGCCAAACGTCTTTTGGCGCGTTATACCATTCTCTGTATAATACTTCCCGACCTGCAGTTGATGGCCGACCGCGTCATCGCGGCCACTGTCCACGACCCTCGTATCGATGACATCTCCGTCGTCTCGGCGGCAGCACTCCTTAGTCCACCATGACCCACGAAATACCGTCTGTCTAACGACAGAGTCCCCTATATTTCAATAAAATTCGTTAGATTTGAATACGAGTAATGTCAATAATAACTCGATGATGTTATCTACACGCAACGAAACAATAGACAGATCAGTCAACCGTTGTTATTATTGAAACTATGGTATTATAATTATTAGAAAATAATATAATACTAGCCATCAGCGATCTCTCACGAATCGACATTCAGAGCGTTATATTGTATCACATATTATTATATTATTATATACTGACATTTTTATACCGTTCGCGAGCTTTTTGACCTGATTCACGGCAATTTGTTTTACGTTTCCGTTGGACAGATGAAAATAATATTACTTTTTATTCGTGATACTTCAAAATAATATTATATAAGTATATAAGTCAACATTTTAATTGATATAATTACTCATTGATTAATCGGCATTATGTTTTTGCTTAATATTTAGTCTATTTTTTTTGTGTCTGTGTACAGCACATAACTTGTCGAAATATTTGCTTCAATTTCAAACTTCGGGAGTGGTTTTCGATTACAAAGTGAATATCCTTGGTGCATTATACAGTTCAAAAGTAAACAGTCTTCAAAAAAATCGAGAAAAACAAAAAAAAAAGTGACGAAAATACGAAAATTTTCACTCAAAATCAGTTTTTGACCAAATCGATTTTTTTATATGGTTATAACTCAAAATCTAATGACTGTAAATACTTGATATTTTTACCACATTTTTAATACATGGTTAATTTTTCAAAATATTTTGACTATTTTTGAGCTATTTATAGACAGCTGAAATTTTCTATTTTTTTGAGAATTTTTTTTTGAAGTATCGATAAAAAATGTTGGATAACCAAAAAAACTCGAGTATTTAATACAAGGTTACTTATGAGTTGTTTTTATAAACGTTTATAGTTATATACATTTTATGAAATATGTCAAAATTGCGAAAATTTGTAAGTACCTATATTAATTGTAGTTGAAAATCATAAAATTGTTTATGTTTATATCTAAGGTTAAAACACTTAACACTAAATTTTCCTTCAAATAGCTATAGAGAAAACTCGAAACAGTATTATACAAAAAATGTTATGTGCGTTTAAATTTTCAAATTTTTACGAAATTGCGAAACGATAACGATTTATCCTCAAACGGTTTTAAATATTTGAGTTTAATGGTTTAATCAAAAAGTATAAGTCGTAGATACTTGAACATTTCACCAGTTATTTAGATTGGAATTTTCTTTACATGATTTAATTTTCAAAATATTTTGACTATGTATTTTTGACGTTTATTTAAACAACTGAAATTTTCAATTTTTCTGAAAAAATTTTTTTTAAGTGTTGATAAAATTTTTTTGGCCAAGTCAAAATACTTGAAAATTTAATACAAAGTTTCACATAAGTTATTCTTATAGTGATTAAAAAATTATAAGAATATAATATAGGTACAATTTTTTTTCATTAGCATTATTTATTGAAGTTCAAATATTGATAAAAATTCGTCACATTCATAAATATTTGCAAATTATTTTCTAGGTATAGCCGTATAGGTAATTCATTAAAAATGTTTGTATAAGTAGCTACGAGTTGAAAATTTAATACATTATTTTCCATAAGTTTAGCTTACAATAATTATAAAGAACTTAAATTTTGGTGTATTCAGGCCGTTAAAACAAAAACTACCTGTTTCACCAACCTGCACTGAAAATTATAAACTAGACTGACAATTAATCATCTTCGTTCAGAATCGTTTTTCATAAACAATGATGCCTATCATATTGGATTCAAATTTAACACTCCTATAATATACAATAGTGATGAACCTAATGTACAGCAGAGCGATACCCACTTACTCGCTTTTTTTGAATTAAGTTTAAATAGTTTTGTATTCACCTATGAAGAGTGGAGATACTTTAACAGTAAACCGAGCAGTAAGCCAGTTAACTAATAGAAAAATACTTCAATATTGAATATACCACTTTTAAGTTTAAAATAGCTTATACTCGTCATGTGTAGGTACTAGAAGAAAATATATGATCCAATGATTCTAATGGTTAGTGGCAGCAGCAAGCAATGCTGGTAGGAGTGATAAATATGTCTTATCAATTTCGTCGTCACGTCCGTAGATTGATAAGAATGGTGATTTCGTGTTTTCGTCCGACGTTGATAGGTACGTGCATAATAATATTTTTTTATCTGTTTATATTATACACATTCACTATTCACTACCTATCTATATTATGCTATAATCATTACTTAGTGGTTTGTACATCAGAAAAACTCTGACCTTTGTTTTCTCTCCGACTCGAACGTGTCGCTATTTCCGCGTTCCGTTTGTTCTCATCAAATCGGGTCGCCGATTCTCACTAACTCTCGCACGCTACCATCGAAACGTCCAGACAAACGGCAACGATGGCGTCCAATCTGTTGAAAAATATCATTAAATTGGATACCCGGGTGTCCGTGTCGCAAAACGTTTGCCGTGAGTATGATACGATGACTCTTGTCGAAAAAATTAAATAAAACTGTCTACATGATTTGTAAACGTCAATGTTTTTGACTGTCTATTGCAGTGCCGATCAGATGTCTGTCGACAGCGTCTCCAAGAGTGAAAGACAAGACTGGCAAGAATATAGTGTTTGTCGATGGGGTGCGTACTCCATTCTTATTGTCGGGCACAGACTACGCTCCTCTGATGCCTCATCAGTTGGCTAAAGAAGCCCTAATGTAAGTCAGTTTGTCATTTTTCAATCAAACAATAAAATATTGTTTGAATAGAATTAGGTTGTAGTTTTTTGTATTTTAATAATAACAATACATGTAGGCATATTTGTATAATATATACTTGAAATCAAAAAATTATTAATTTTAGTTTTAAACAAGTTTTTAGCTTTTTATTTAGGTCAGGTCAACTATAAATATATACCTAGGTACATTTAGTATTTCAATAAACATTTTATTTTCTATTCATTTTATATAACTGTTTAATATGTTATTATGATTACTTATAACATAAAAGGATTTCTCATTGATTATAGTATTGTATATTTATATAACTATGAGTTCACGGATATTAAGCATTATTTTATGCTTTTATATTAATTGTATTATATGAATTGTTCTATAATATTTCCAAAACTTTCAAAATGGTTTTAATATAAAGAAAGTTATGTACATGCTTATTTACAATAGATATAAATCAAACTTATTAATGATTTTATGGTTTGAAAATTAATTTTTATGCTTCAGGAAGTAAAATTAACTGAAGGTCAAGGTATTTTAATTGGGTAACAAACTTTTTACTGGCATGTAGACATAGTATCTTTTTATTTAATTCTAAACTTAATTTATAACTTATAAGTTTGAACTAAAAATAGTACCTTATGTAATTTGTAGTCTGATAAATATTTTGAGATATTTTGATTCTAATTCTATTAGGTAATTAAATAAAATATTAATATTTATTGTTGTAATATTGATAGTAAGATATATTTAAATATTTGAAGTATAGATTTTAAAATCATCTAGATTTTATAATTTTTTTCATACATTGATATAAAATCAATAATAATAATAATATAATCAAATTTATTATTATTGTAAACTATCTTCTATCACCCATTATACCATTAGTTATCACAATAACTGACATTCAATCTTGATATTGAATTTAATTGTATGAAAATATAAAGAATTCTTCAATAGGAAGTGGGTGAACATTCTATGTAGCTATTACCTATTACCTACTTTTAATCAAAGAAAAAAATCCTTACAGTAACTATTTAATAATAATATTATTTTAATTTTAGATGCAATATAATCTAATTATTAAACATTAAACTTAAAAACAACAAAACTTTACAAAACTCAAAAAGTACTAATAACATATTGCTACCAAATTGCATATAAATGAATTATTTTTATGTCTTGTACTTTTCCAATTCAATATTGAATTACTCTATACATTATAGTGTTAAATATATTCTTAAAAAATATTATTTTGAGATTTTATTTTATCCATTTAACATTACCATAGCTTAACTAATAGTTTACTATAGTCTATTAAACTTTAAAATATTTAGAATTTTTAAAATACAGTTGTATTTCAATATTCTTATTAGGTATTTGTATTGATTATAATTAAGAAGATAAGATATGAGTACAATGCTATGGCAAGTAAACATATTTATCATACTTGTTTTGGGTTTTTTTTTTTTAATCAAATTGTTTGCATAAATTGTTATTAATATCGTAAAACATAATGTTATAAGTAGGGTCAGGGACTTAATGCTCTAAAATGCCTCTAAATATGTATGTATTAATGTTCATACAATTACTTAATATTATTTAGAATATATACCTATACATAATGTTCAGAAAAAATATGTGTTAAAAATTGTTTTTATTTTAATACCTAGTAATTGAATTTATCCCTGATTTACACAAAATATTTTATATGTTTTCAATACAATTAGTTCTCTAGAATACAGATATTGCTCTGTTCTGATGCTTAATATTATTACTTAATTAAAAATATGACCTCCAAAAAGTCCATACAACTATGCATAAAAAATTTTTAATTGGCAACCAATTTATTAAAATGCTATACTCTTGTTTAGTTTTGTTTATTTTAATAACTATTGAAGTGAATAAAAATTAAAAAATTAATTTTTTTTGATTTAAATTAGTGGTTTAATGAGGAAAACAAATGTACCCCGCGAAGTTGTTGATTATATTGTGTATGGTACAGTAATACAAGAAGTAAAGACTAGCAATATTGGACGAGAAGCTGCCCTTGCTGCTGGATTCCCTCATTCAGTCCCAGCTCACACTGTTACAATGGCATGTATCAGTTCAAATCAAGGTATCACAACTGGAATTGGCCTGATTGCTGCTGGTGCATACGATGTAATCGTAGCAGGTGGTGTTGAATTCATGTCTGATGTTCCGATTAGGCATTCTCGTAAAATGAGAAGTCTACTTTTGAGAGCAAACAAAGCTAAGACACCATTAGACAAATTGAAACTTCTCTCTACATTTAGACCAAACTTTTTACTCCCAGAGGTATGTTAATAATCTTTTGTATTCAAAATTAAAGCTAACATATTGTATATGTATTTAGTTGCCAGCTGTCGCAGAATTCAGCTCTGGCGAGACCATGGGTTTCTCAGCAGATAGATTAGCTGCTTCGTTCAAAGTCTCTCGAGAAGAACAAGATCAATATGCTGTCAGATCACACACTATGGCTAAAGAAGCTCAAGACAAAGGATATTTGACTGATATTGTACCTTTCAGATGTATGTGGTTTATATATTTGTTTATACAGTTTTAATTATCAAAAATATTTATTTTATTTAGTACCGAATTCGTCTAAAGTAATTGAAAAAGATAATGGAATTAGAGTGTCTCCTATTGATAAATTAGCAAAATTGAAAGCAGCTTTTGTCAAACCACATGGTACAGTAACTGCTGCAAACTCATCATTTTTGGTATGTAGAAAATATAAGAAACAACAAAATTAGAATATTTTATTGTTAAATGTGTATAATTTGTCAATTAATTATACAGTAGAACTCCGATTATCCGGACTAAATTATGTCAAGAGTCGTTTGGATAAACAAATATCCGGATGATTTATGTATGATATATCAAAGGTTATATAATTGTATGAGTATATTCTATATATGTGTTTATTATTAATATGTGTGTAATATAATTTAAAATTCACAACCATAAACAAATAATTTTATTAAAATATTTAGCTGAAACAAAATAAGTTTTAATTATAATATGTGACATATTTTAAAACTTAAAAAAGGTGACTTTTCTTTTTTTTCTCGTCTAGTTGATTGGCGTTCGGATAATCGGAGTTCTAATGTATTTCATTTATTTTTTATTGTGTGTGTTACCTGTTAATAATTTTTAGTTGTATATTTAAATTAAAATAATTTTCTATGAATAATATAAGTAAAATATGTTAAATATTTATATTATATATATATATTTTTTTACTTTTTAGACTGACGGTGCATCAGCTTGTCTCATAATGACTGAAGAAAAGGCCAAGCAATTAGGTCTTAAACCTAAGCTTTACTTAAGAGATTTTACTTATGTGGCTCAAGATCCCATTGATCAATTATTACTTGGGCCAACATATGCTACACCCAAAGTATTAGAAAAAGCGGGTTTGAGCGTCAAAGATATTGATGTGTGGGAAGTACATGAAGCTTTTGCTGTAAGTATCTAATACAAACAATTTTCAGTGCATTATTTGATTTTTAATTTTATTTATTTGCTGTATGTCAGGGACAAATTTTAGCAAATCTTAAAGCTATGGATAGTGACTGGTTTGCCCAGAAATACATGAACAGGCAAAGCAAAGTAGGAGTACCAGATCTGTCTAAATGGAACAACTGGGGAGGATCGTTGAGTATTGGGCATCCTTTCGCTGCAACTGGTAAATTTATAATTATTTTTATAAACAATTTTTTCATTTATTAATTTTTTATTACTATTTATAGGAGTACGTTTAACGGTTCACACTGCCAATAGGTTAGTGAGAGAAGATGGTCAATTTGGTTTGATTGCTGCTTGTGCCGCTGGTGGACAGGTAATTTAAATCTATTTCCATATAGTGCATAGGTATTATACTAAATCAATGGCATAATCTTATTTTTTTTTCTATAATGCTTTTCAAAAACACTCATTTATATTATTTTATTCTGTTAGTAATAATTTTTAGTGAAATTAATTTTGAAGCTATGAATATTGGGTGATGTTTCAAATAATTGGGAATAAATTAAATTATGACCCACAGTTATTCTATATTGGATCATAGAGAAAAAGTTTATTGCTATGAATGTCATACAAATTAATTATACAGTTCCTTTTTAGTTAATATTTAAGTCATACAAGGTATTTATTTTTAAAGCGGAATAATACATGGAATAAATTATAATTTCAAAATTAAATTTAACTTACCATTTAACCCATTTCTTATCCAAAATATTATATACGTAACTAAGATAATGCACATAATTTCAATGTTTGTATCTTAGTATTATTTATAACTTCCAAGCAGAATATTAAGGAATATAATATACTAACTATAAAAAGGGAATAACTAGTATATATTTTTATTTTTTTTATCAAACATAACTGGCGAGTTTAAACAAAACTGCCAAATAATGTTAGTGTCAAATTTGACATAAATAGAAAAAGTTTTAGATCAGTACTGCCATCAAAACTTGACTTGTCAAAAAACTGGGCATTCTCTTTTGGACATAGTATGTTACAAAAGCATAAATTAACATAAATATTTTTCTAAAAGCAATGTTTCAATATATGTTCATTGTCAATTGATTTAATGTTATCTATCAATAATCTATTTAATCTATGCATAATGCATATACAAACAATTATTGAATGTGAATTTTATACGCTTTTTATGATGTGTTTTAGGGAGTCGGCATGATTGTGGAAAGACATCCAGATGCTACAGCTTTGTAAATTATACTTGTAATCATGTACAAGTACCACGTGGTAAATTGGGAGTAAAATAAACTCAAATTAATTGATTATGAATATTATAATGTTTATTTTTAAAAATTGTTATTCCACTTGGTTCTTTTTCATTTTATGCTTTTTTTTTATTTTGGTCTTAAGAACGAACATACCCCATAATAGTTAGTATTTAATGTATTATTTACTGATTTGTAATTTGTTTTTGTTCAAATAATTAAATATATTTTAAATTTTTTAACTATTGTATTCTACTAAATTGTTATATTTGCTTAATTCAAAATTGTTGAGATTAAAGTTTATTTTTATGATAATATATCTATTTTTCTATAATCCTTTAATTTAGTAGGTAGAACATCTTTAGCGGTCATTTGTTCACATACCTTGAATGTTATTGCTACAAATTAAAAATCTATTTACTAGCAGCATCATAAGAATTGATTGTAAATACAAGAAGCAGTACCTACCAATGTTCCTGTATATTGGGTATAAACTATAAATTAAACAAATTAAATTACTTATAATAAATTGTATTGTATTCTAATTTAATATAGAAATATTTTAAAAAGTAAAAAATTAATTTTAAATATTGGTTTTAGGAAGACACTACACCTGCATTTGTTGTCTCCACTATACAAATGCATAATATAATAAATCTATACTCAGTTCATATTTAGCTTTGTTAGTTTCAATATTGGAGTGAATCAACCTGTTATGAAATTGAATAGTTCTGTGTTTGTATGGAAGTTTTTTATGGTAATCTAATTTTTTATTCAGTTTTACATATTATACAAAATAGTACAGTTTGACAATACTTAAAACTCTCTTATATAAAACGGAATTAACAGAATTTAAAGTTTGTCATAAATATTTACCTAGGTTATAAATACTGTATTTTATAAACTAATATTGTCTAATATACTGATACAATATATTGCATGTATACGTATAAACAACATAGGTATGCAAAAAGCAAAATATAATATTGTAAGTAAGACCTTCTTAGTTCTTATATTATGAAACACATCTTATATGTTTATCACTAACATGTGTGATTTTCTTATAATAAAATATTAAAAAATCTAGGAATATTCAGCCCTAGTTACAAGAAGTCGTTATACATTATAACTTATAATGCTATATTATTGTCTATATTTACGAAGGTTCGAATGAAACGAAGTTATCAAAAACAATTTTACGTTATACATTGGTTACAATAATTTTCCTACTATTACCGTGTTTTTTCTTGACATGGGCGTAAGTCATAACCTACTATACATATGGTTAAGACCATTTTTTTGTGATAAAAAAAAAAAATAAATAAAAATTGCAATATCGTATTAACCCACCGATATTTATGGATAATAAGTGTGTTACTCATATTTGTGTAATGTGTAGGTATTATATTTTGATTATTTATTTTTTTTAAAATTATTAATTACCCATCTGTGAGTTGTGACTGATTAATGTTTATAAAACATTTTGAATTTTAACAGAATATTTTTAATCGTACCTCGTGGAACGTAGTGATAATTGTGAAGCCACTATTCATCAATCACTAGCATAGTTATTTGTTCCTTAGAGGTTCGAGTGTTTAGTGGTTAAAATTTAATTTGTTAATTTCTTATGACTATACTACTAACTAGGTCATTTGCTTACCAATATTTTCTGGTACACATCATTAATCATCATATTATACCATATATTTGTAATGAACTAAAAAAATATAATAAATAAATTTTTTGTTTTATTTTTAGTGTTAAGATAATAATATGATTATATGACAACATCAAAAAATAGAGCCAAAACTTTGATTGCTGATACACTGATATCATAAAGCAATTATACTCTACGACTGATACAGAGAAAGCTTTTAAAAACAATAAAATACATTCCGTAGACAGTTTTAAAAAATGATAAAGTACTTATGTTTCCTTTTAAAATTCTACTTGAAACTACCTACCTAAAGAGCCTAGATAAATTATTATATAGGCTCTCTATACCTACCTAATTATGTGGTTATTTCATGATAAAACAATACAAAAGATTTTTTGGTTGACAGAAACAGTTGAAGCCATAAGACAAGATGGTGAAAAAATAAATTCAAGTACCTATTGTGATAAAGAGATTGAAAACAATATGCGAAAAAGGTAAATGTGTTAATCCAAACTTGTGCGTTATAAATAGAAAATGTCAACATAAATGCTGGGAAAAATCGCTAGAAAATTACAGGGAAAGTATATTTGATATTTTTTGGAAATTATACCCTTTTAAGGGGTTTAAACTATTTAAAATAAAAAATGCACAGTAATTCTTAAAATAATCGCGAAACAACACCAAAAAAGTGGGCTAGTGGCTACCTCTCCACTGTAAATAATAAGTTTGAGTGTAGTACCTCGTTATGCAAAATTACGTCACTGTAATGTACCTATGTGGCTATGTATTAAGTGTGAATTCAACGATAAATCACACGAAAAACAATTTTGAGTGAAGATGGGTTGTCAGCCTATATTCATATTAATCACATAAATAATATTTTATTTATTTTTATTTATGTGAATGAAATAAAAATATAAAATTTGTAATAATGATAAAGATTGTTTAATATTTTATATTTATATTGTGCCTGTAAAATTGTAATATTATTATCATCGTAATGGTCTCGCGCGCGCAATGACCGACCGACCGACACAGTGCAACTACTGGTAACGGGTCGCCGCGGCCGAACGCGTTATTCAAACTCATCTTCGCGGTCTCGTTACATTTATTTCGTTGGTATACATAAATAAATTATAATAATTACAAAACGAGAATAATTAAGGTTACGATACGCATATAATATGTACGCGATAAGATAAATTGATCTCATCGTATATTATTCAATTTAAATGTCTATAATAGTATAACTACATTTAGTACATTTTATAAAGTTCTTGAGCGAAATAATAAAGTCGGCGGACGGTGGTCATCGATAAATTTTAAAATAGAATAAGAAGGAAATAAATAGTACCTTATTATAATATCTTAGGTTGAGTTCATGTGAGTGTTTCATTCCAATTTCCAATAATGCAAAGAATTTAGAACTGTTTTCAAAAACGACAAACGCACAATCTTATTCAACGAATTAACGAAAGCATAAGGTATAATATTTCTAATTTTACTTCATTTATATCGAATTTTGACATTTTAAAATAAAGGCATATTCCTACTTAGTAATAAATTGTATAAAACACTGTAGATACACAATACACATATCGGACACATGTAACACCTATGCATTTTTAAAATTTATATTGCTTTTTATACATGTTATATATTTACTTTTATCTACCTATTGTTTATATACTCGTAAATTATGATATATTAATATTGAAACTCGACACAAATGCCAAATTAAATTTATCTTGTATATCGTTGACGATTATAATATTTTCGTACATTTATCTTATTGATTTTATATTATGTCACGCCAATTTTGACATACCTACCATTATAATATTATGATTATATGTATTATATAAATTTATCCATATATACATGCGCAATGACGACCTTTCAGAAGATTCTGCGTAAGTCTGTGTGTGCAATTTTAACGACTGCAGTTCTATAAGAATTTAATTTATTGACCATGATATTCCCCTCCTCATCTATTTAATACTACCAAAAGTTTTTTGTGCATTATTAGCATCAATTTTCACAGTAGGTAAACGTACATATTGTATATAATTAAAACCTTTATTTAACTTTCTTAATCTTAACTTATACAACCGAAAAGAGAAACGCAGTTAGAGATATTAAAAGTTAAACACACATACATAATATGTATAATGTATATACTATATAATATATGATGTAAATAACCTTTTTGCAATTTTGTTATACCTAGTGCGGTTGACAACGAACAGATTCGGGTCTTAAATACAAGCCAAGTTTTGCCAAGGTACACGAAACTGCAGAGACTACTCCGCTAATTCTATACGTACTTCAAAATTTCAAACATCACAATATTACCTATATTATAGGTATAGTTAATCAAAAAACGAAAAACCAAATATTTGACGCTTGTTTCATTGTTTGTAAAAATATACCGAGCAAGCCACGCGCCCTAAATGGAACGCCGCTCGTATGAGTGTGTAAATAACACGGTACCCATGTTATTATAGGTAAGTGTCGCTTACTTATAATACTTATAATATTGTGCCGTGACTTGGGTGTACGTTTAGTATAAAAGGTATTCAAACTGTAATAACAAATCGATTATCCAATGAATGGTATATACTATATATAGTCTATAATATAGATACCTACAGTATATAGTTCGCATAATCCGTTAACTGTTTACATATTATATTTTATTAACAATATAGATGTGCAAATTCTTAATAATTTAATAACAGATTAAGTGATTTAATATTCAATTGTAAATCACTGCATAACTTTGCATTATCTCATAATATATATATATATATTTATAATATAGCCATATAATATAGGTAGGCAAAACGGTCTGTGTGGCGTGCGGGTCTAGCTGTTATTATTTTTCACACGACTTCTAAAGCCCAAGATCGAACAAACTCTCAACAACATTTTTCTATTTATTAGCTTCGCTAAACCTCGACGAATCATCATACCAATTGACACGGAGAATAATTCGAATTCTGTATTAAGCTAAATATAGACGGTCTTTGGTTATATTATACAGGTATTTATATGAAAAAATTATCCAATCGGAAAATTAATGGATTAAACGGGATACCTACGATACCTGTGCCTATATAAATATATATAACAAGTTAATTTTTAATCAATTACTAGCCAATCGGGGGAAAAAAAAACTAAATATCTTTAAATTGTATATCTACTTTTTATCTATAGCTAATCATAATGTATTAAAATCGGAATTTTGATTAAAACGGCTGCTGTAATTATAAAGTAAAAATTTAATCTATTCATTTAAACAGTTATCCTGCTGTACACTGTATTAGTATTAGGTATATACATACTTGCCCGCCGAATATATTATTTATAACAACGGTTTTACGATTACGTTTTAAAACACTTGTAGGTACATAATATTATATACATATACCGTGACCAGTTAAAAATAGTTAAAAGTATAGTTACCACTTTTAATTAATAAAATAATATGTTTTATTATACGGAATACAAATAAATGTACCTATCGTATTAAATTACATTTTTGCACAGTTATATTCATTATGATGGTTATTTGATTGCATGTTTCAGTGTACCTATATATAGTTTATAATCGATTATAATTCTTAAGTTATCAGTTACAAATACAAAACAAAAACTTTATAAGAAAATTCAATTTTTATTTTTATTCTTAAATAAAAGCACTGCATAACTGAAAATAAACGTAATGTTTACCTGATGAAAAGTAACATAATTTAAGCCTCTAAAACTATCTGATGATATAATAAAAATTGAGCAAATAATTTTAATAATTAATAATGATTGTGTATGTTTAAAGATTATGACCGATTTGATTGGCATATTATTATTATGTTTTTATTGTTTTTCACCTAACGCTTATTATACTTAACTCTGTTTTTGTAAAAATATAATAATGTAATCGTGATTTCGTACAATCATTATATTATAATCTAGTTTTAATTCGAATTTAACATTAATTGTCGATTTTTGACCGCACATCACAAACTGAAACTTTGGAGTTCGGATGATCGTATTAAAATATTGTATGATTTTAGCTAGTTGTACTATGCAAGTAGAACGTGTGCTGGATAATAGTAGATGCTAAAGATGTCTAAAACGAGATATAGTTCAATTATAAATTTATAACCGAAAATACTTTATAATAATTATTGTCAAGACTTACTATTTAACCAAATTTCTGTTCAGGAAAAAAAAATGAACCGAATGGTTGAGTGGTTGTATGTGCGATAAGTCATCCGTAAACCCACAGACGTGCGACGTGCATTCAGATGAATCAATTCTTTCAGTCTCATATTATTATTATAAAATATAACGATTTGCTGATAATCGCTTCTCTTTATGCGTATGAATTCAATCCAGGTTACGAATGTTGAGACAACACATTTTAATATTATAATCGTATTCAAATGGGGTTATCGTTGTAAACGTTTTTTTTGTATCTTTTGAAATCGATTCTTTATGAATATAAAATATTATAAATGGCACTAGTAACTAAATAGTATTAATTTAAATTTGAAAAACTTATGAAAAAATAATCATGCTTTAAATCATTGGTTGTTTGAGAATTTATAATGATATAGGTATTTATTATATTGGTATAAGTAGATGGTACATTTTAGACTTTAACAATAATTATAATGACAATATTATACAAAAACTATAGATCGCGGCCAAACCTACCAAATGTGATTGTAATTATTGAACATGAAAGACTTGTGTACATAAAAAAAACAAATTATTTGTGCCAAAATACAATATAAAATAACTACATTGGTACAAGCGTATGGTACTATATAGTAATACTATTTAACGTACCTACCTATCTGATTTATTTTATCTAATCATTTTTGGATTTTATTTAAATATAATTTTAAGTACTCGCATTGTTATTACAGTTATTACATAAAATTGTTTCGTTTGTATGATTTTTTATCACTAGGTATTATCCGTCTTATACCTTATAATTTTTAATGAGCAATTGTTAGAGTTTAAATATATTTTCTGAAATAGAATATTTTTCTTGAGATGAAAATTCAAAAAAATATTCCGATTATGTTCACTATTAACATATACATTTTTTTTATGTTGACTACTGTCACATTATACTGATATTTATAAATACGCTTGTTTGTATTTAAAATTTATCAAAAATAATGTTGAGAAAACAGTGAATGTTTAGGTACAGTACCTACCTACACTAAAAGTTTAACGGGATGGATTTGAAGTAGTTTATTGATAATAGATCTAACCTATAATTATTAATTAATTATTTGTTGGTTGAGTCACTTTGTATATTTAATGCTATTAAATACCTAAAAATAAACAAATAAATATTTTTTGATTTAATAAATTTGACGAAAAATCATCTTATAAGCGAGAATAACTCAAGTCTACTATAAGAAAAAATAGTAGGTACACAATGTATTTTTATTAACAAATTCGATTATTATTTAATACAATTTAAAGTTGTACAGCCATTACAACCACTACTTATATTAATCAGATGTTATTAAAAAAATTAAAAAAATTAACCGACCTATTCTTAACCGACTTAGTTAAAATTTTTTTCCATATTAATTTTAAGCGTTTAGATGGTTATAGTAAGCTGTTTATTTCATTATTTGATAGTATTGCGTTGTCACGATGAGTTTGTATACCCACATAGTAGAGAATCCGTTAATACTTTGCGCAGTGATACTTACAACGGTGTGGTAGGATATTGAATAGTAAATCGGATCGGATCGAGTAGGTTCGATAGAAGAAGAGTGTAGGAAAACGAACAAACTAACATTTCTTTGGTATCAACCTTGTTTCCGGTAGAATTCATTGAGGTGTATCTATCTCATATCTGTACGTCAAATGTAATAATTGATTGAAACTTACCAATACATATATTATATTCATTAATGTATTTGTGCTTGATTCATTTATATCTTACTTCAATATAATAATATAATAATAAATATTTTTCAATCGATTGCTAAATACGACAACGCGTGTAAACGCTGTTTATTATAACACATAGGTATAACAATATAATGTTTAATTTATATATCATCAGTTTTGCTGGTATTACTATTGTGTTCCCGTGGACGATTTCTCCAATTTTGTGGACATAAACGATGGCGACGTGATGACCGCGAGAATTTTTCGCAAACGTCATCGACAGACCTACATATAATGGGAAAAACATCAGATTTAACGCGAAGGACGTGCCGAAAATATCGACGTCGAGCGAGCAAACATATTATTATCTCTTTGATGTTTAATATATATATATATATATTTATATATCAAAATATTTACTATTGCTTTCATCAGTTTTACAAGGAATAACCGAACGAATGATAGACTTGTAGTTTAGTTTGATATTTAATATAATATGATTATATTATTATATTACAAACAATTGCGTAGCAAGAAGATGGATAAAAAATCGAATTACAGACGAAATGGCGATTAAACGGACTATAAACGTATGGAAAAAAATACCTACCTTCCTGAGGATACGTATCATCATCATAATGCCGTTTATGACGGAAGTGTATATTGTCTTGTTGTGTCTGCAATAATGTATATATACTATATAGGTACTATGGAGAACTTTTTTTATACACCTACGAATACTGTTTGATTATTTCGTCGGTCGTATTGTAGTCCGTCGATTATATTACATTATTATTATTATTATTATTATTATTGTTTGCCATTTACGTGTTCTATATTGTATTGTATACCTATATACATGATATATGTATCATATGATATAGTATACCCGGCACCGAATTGGTGATATTGCGGGCCATAGCAATATGTATTATAACATTCAACAGACTTATATGATGCGTGTGTGAGAGTGTGTTATAAATTATATATTGTTATTACCATTATCGGGTGCAATCGAAAAATAACAACGAAACACTATTTGGCGAGAGGACTATAAGTAGGTTGTCGCGCATCGATTGACGATTGTGTACGTAGGTATCTACCTTAAATATACACAATAGAATTAATATCATCCGTGCTACTAAAACACCGAGCACATTCCCGACTATACAAACACATATTTTTAGACGAAAGCATCATAATAATATGGTAATATTTAACTATCACTATTGAATTACACATTTGATATGCAACTATAATATAGTATTATTAGGAGCAGTAGGTATTAATTCGAGTATAGGTATATATAGTTCAATTTTATGTAAAGGTTTTATGTTTTAAGAAGTATTGTTCAGTTAAAGGAATTTGTTTGAATAAAATATTCAAATATTTTTGATTGAATATATCTATCCGAATACTTTATATAAGATTTCCTTGGACCTTTCGTATATCCTTGTACTGTTATATCCAGTCTTTATTTGAAAATGAAAAAAATTTGTTGTATTACTGATGACTGATCTAAGCACGTGGTTCATCTAAATTTAAGATGCTTATTATTAATGTGTAAATAATAACATAATATATTATATTTAGACGAATAGTTTTTAGTAAAATTACAACAGTTTTTTTTTTTTTAATAAACAAAACTGGAGAATATCCTATCACGTACAGATACATCAAATTGATGGAAACAATTTTTTTAGTTATGAAAAACATTGGCTTAGATAATTATAGTTGAATGGATTGTCTTGTCGATCCCGTAGAAAAACTCAAAAATTCACTCTTCGCAATTGCTGCAACCTTAACAGATGGCACGCGGACGGGTTGACTCAACGGCGACGACGGTTTTGCGCGATTAAATTTTGACGACGTTAACACAGCGATGATAAACAATAATATACCCGCGCGATCGTTATACCGTTAAATCCACGATAAGATCGCTATTGTATAATTATCCCGTTTTCGAAGATCTCAGGTCGTCCTCCGTTGCTGCTGAACCATAAACACGATAACCATTCGTAATGTGACGACATGTCTCTCGCAGGTGCAAAACAACAACAACGACGACGAAGACAACAATAATAATATAATTATCCGGTAGAGGAGCCTGCAAAAGCAGCAGCAGCCATACGCGCGCACGCCGGAAAAAAGCGATTTTGCCGACACACCTCGCGGTCCGCCGACGGGGCTTAAAACGCAATCGTGTAATCCGTGTACATCTCTTATACTATAAAGTTTTGCCATCTGACGCGATAATTTTCGTAATAAAACCGTTTTGAGGAAATACACGCGCGCGCTCCGCGGATCGCGATACGCCTTACAGCAGGATGTCACGATAATCGCACATAATACTTATATACCGCTGATATTCCTTACGTAATATACGTAGGTACAATATTTGACGTTTTAATTCGATGTACATAGTACATATATATATATTACATGGTATTGTATTGTCGGTCGTCAATCGGAAATATTTTCGCAAAACGCTGTTATTCCGACGTAAAATCCATTCGCGACGAAGGACACGGCTCGTTGTTCACTGTGACCGCGAGTCACAGCTGCTGGCGCGCCAACGGATCGCTGGACGACCGCAATAATATAGCGATACATTTTTTTTTTTTTTTTTGAAGTATATACTTATGGCGAGGACTCCACAACCGTAACTTATAACGTATTCATACCGCGCGTGCGTAACTTGTCCTGTATACTGTAGATCACCGCGTATACGATAGATATATATGACTTGCAAGCCATGCACCTCATCTGCACTGTGCTGTAGTTGTATTGCTGTCCCTAAAATCGGATTCCGTCAGTACGGAAATAAATCTTATATGAATTCTGTGGGCCTATAGGTGTTGAAAAAAGTCCAGTTCGTGCCCTAAATAGTGTAGAAGTTTTGGAAAAAGTAGTTTATGACGCTGCCTTTGGAAAAGTCATTCAAAACAGGTTCGTGTGTAATAAATATATGGAAAAAAATAATTTTTCGAATAAATTATTGTTATTTATTTATAGTACGAACTAGACTTGCAGTTAGCTCCAACAAAAGAAAATAAGAAACATATCAAATTTTGAAGTAATAAATACGAGTATTATATTGATAAAATTGTAAACAAACACACACATAAGACCTATTATTTATTAGATTGATATGTTTAATGTTTATGTATTTAGTTGAAAATAATACATATAATATATATAAGTCATCTTCCAAGTTAAAATGAAATAAAAATTATTTTTAAAATGTTTCTGATATGTACCAAGGTAAACTATAACAAATAACCTATAAAAATATAATGTACAGCATACTTATTATTTATAAATGAAAAATTACACTTTAAAAAAGTTAAAACTAATTATTATTTACAATAATTTATTATGTTATTACCTATACAGTATACATATTTTCGTATAGAGCCGTATACAGTATAAATTGTGATCACAAAAGGGATGACACGGCGATACTTCATTTGATCACTATTTAACCGTAAATTGTAACAGTATATGATATTATAAATTATAATATTATGGTATCTAACGCCGAGACCGACATAGTAACTAACGACTGAATTCGATACGATTAATCGGTGCGTCCAAAAAACGGTCCTGAGCGGAGCTTGGATCATACACATCAAACCTAGTCAAGACTTACTTCAAAAGCCAGTACTATTGGCGTTCATACAAATGCTTCGAAGAGTTTCACGGTATGCACGAAATGTTCTATAAATATTAAATTTAGAGAAAACTACCCGTTGGGTTGGAGTTGAAAAAAAATATACCTGCATTCCATAGCAGTTGGGTTGATTTTTAATCTCTATAATAGTGTATCGTTCTTAACGTGTCATCAATGGGTGACTTCTTCACGTTTTTGTTTGTGTATACGCATGTTATCTTTCTTAGATCGTATAGACGTATTGTATATACTGCTATAGATTAAATTTAAAAAAATTAAATTAAAAAAATAAAATATGTATGCCGTACTCACACATTTTTGACCTTTTTCTCGGCGATTTTCAAAAGATAGAGATAAAGAAAATACACAAATAATAAACTGTCGAATAGCTAAGGCCTTGCAGGTTAACTTTAAAGACGAAACCATTTCGATTTCGTATGTATAGTGAAATTTATGGACTAAGGACTTATGGTGTTTATTATCAGTTAGTAAACAATTACATAGTCGAATATATACCTAATAAAATGGTAAAAATTTGCAAACATTAATTATTTACACTGCATAATATAAAATTAATCGGACGACATATTTTTTTCAAACTTATAGACAATAATATAGTTACAATTATTATTATACGGATACCACGATATTAAAATTATACTATTTTTTATATTTTATTTTTACACTTGGTCGGTTTCTGTATTATATAACATTGCCGTGATGAATATAATAACACCAATAATGCATTAATTATTTTAACTTTATTATAATAACTTGAGAGCAATACTATCTTATTATATATATAGCTATTGTATTTACAGTAACGGGATTTTGTTTTTATGTTTTTAAAATCACACATTTTGAAATTTTTTTATTAAATAATTTATTTAATTATTTTTGTACGAAGAACAGCTTGCTATAATTGAAAAAATAATCGTTTATCGAATTTTGTGTTTTTGTAATACGTATAATAGACTATTTTTCAATAATGTCGTATGAACCGTTATCGTTGGTTAATAATTATTTCTCGTAGAGAAATACACATCTATCATAGATCTACTCTGTACTTATCTATATATAACCGTACAATGCGATGAATATTATTATATAAAATACACATATTCAACTAACCCAATGTTATATCATTATAAAGTCACGAAACGTATTTGTTCTTTAATAATTACTAAAAACAGCCGGTTACCGGATGTTGGAAAATACAGTATATAATCACTCATATTAGTTGTAGTCAGAATTAACCGAAAACGTATTATACAAATAACATTTAAACTACTATTATGGATAATATTATTACCAAAAATTTCGTATAACCGTGAAAACTTATGCAGTTCACATGCAATATCTGAAATATTTTACATTTTTAACGGCATTATCGAGACGACGCATACAATAAATTATACGGAGTAAAACTAATTTGTTTAACACAAATCAGGTTACTCAGTACAATGATCAATGAGATACAAATAGATTTCCTGTTTGTGATCTGTGTTTTGATGATATAAAAAAATTTGAAAAATTAAAAGGTTTGCGTGAAATTATTGTGGCTAGTATACAGGACAATAATAATAAAAATACAACTGTTTTTTTTTTTTTTTTTAATATTTATTAATATTATTATTTAATGACATTGACATAGAATCCAAAACAAAACAAAAAGAATTATTTAAATATTAAATTGGGGACAAGTAGAGTGGATATCAGGGAATTTAAATATACACCGTGACAAACATTGGTACTGATAGGTATAGATATTATTTGAGGGAATTTATAAAACCGAAATCGTTTTCATTTGATAAGAATTTAATTCTTGAGAAATGTATTGTAAATCATATTTTCGTAGACACTTAAAAAAATAATTGTAATTTATTGTGTTATAGGTTTACGAATTGGTGCAAGATTTGCAAGATTACAAGTTACTGGTATTTTTGTGTGTTATAGAATATTAGAATTAATTTTACAATCCGACGTACTTATAATTGTGTAGATTTTTATCGCTATTACATAATGATATACAACATATTATGTATTACGTGTTGAATGGTTGAGTCATAATAATATTTGATCATATTTGGATAACTGCAATAGTTGAGTCGAAAACTGACGAAGATGTCTGATTTAATCTTATATCCTATAAAAAGAACTATGTATTAATGAGTTTTAATTTTAGAAAATACGTATTTTACATTAACATATACATAGTTAATTATAATATTATGTACTCATTTCTAAGCCTTAAAAATAGAAAGATATTAATGACTTTCATCGGCGCCGCGTTTATTCGTTCTTTTGAAGTACCGAAACTTAAACCTTCATTTTTTCTATATTTGTATGCCAAAACCCAAATAAACAGCTATGGTTTCCAAAATTTATTAATTTTATAAACTACTAAAAAAATTTTTTTTTTTAAAAAACGTTACATTTATCGTACGATGCGGTCACGGAGAACGGTGAAAAAACTCGGTTCCATTAGCGTCATCCAACAATTTATTCATATGTACATTTTGTTTAAACGACGTTTTAAAAAAAAAATATATATTTACATATACGTGCATATATGTAAAATTTGTACAAAAGTAATATTCTTTCCTGACATCCATGAAATAATATATTCTAGTTTTTACTTTATATATTATAATGTACACGAATTATTATACGCTCTGTCATTGTCAATAAGAAGAATGTTTATATTTTCACGAAGAAAGTATACGCGCGCCGTTGTTGTTGTGCTACTGATAAAAGGTATATAACTATTATATGTGTATTATTTTACGAGAGATGTGCCTATATAATAAAAATAAATTATGACAATATTCGAAAAAATTCGCCCGAATTACGATTCATTCCCTGTATTATATTAAACGCGTTATTCATATTTGCATACAAAAGGAATATGCGATATTCATTTATATACAACTAATGTCTATTAACCTGTTTGGTATTGTGCGATTTTTTACTTCCTCCTCATGCCCGGAATTCTTTTACAGGTACCAATTTATAGTTATAATAATGTATATAAACGATCATCAGGCGACGAATAAATATTAACATAATATTATGTATAACTATATTAACGCGTGCAAACTTAAAAAGTCTCGTAAAATACATGATTAGTGATTAATAACTAATAAGGCTCGGATTTTAAAGCGAATGCTCCTTTTTTTTACATACCTATGAGATAGAAATCTATTTTTTTTTTAAATATTCGATTCCCGTCATTCTGACTCCAAATAAACTAATTTATTTTTGATTTTTTATGTAGGTAAATGCTTTTTTTGCTTTTTTCAGTTATTTCAGAAGTATAATTTTTATATGTTTATTATGCTAGGTACTATATGTATAGTAATAATAAAAAAATAAAAAACGTAAAAACCCAGAATGCGGTATAGGTATTAGATTATTATTGTTTTCGTTATCGGGTTGTTTATTAAATATATTAAATTTTTAGATTATCAATTACCTATAGCAAGCAGTACCTGCGGGCGGTCAGTATACCAATAACATCGATATCGATCGTCTCAAAATTTAAGACTTAGTGTTGTAATTTGAAACCTCTTGTATGAAGTATTCATCGATCAATTCAGGGGATGTATAAAATTATTTCTTCGGTCAATATAGAATCAGTTTCACTACTGCAAATCTAGAGAAACACAATATGGTAATTAATTATTTTTTTAATTTAAATTAATTTTTCAACATTTTTTATTAATTTTTATAATAAGTTCGTGTTAATTTTTAGTCATGTTTTTTTTGCTTTTTTTAAGAATAAATTTACTTCTTTTTTGCTTTTTTAGTTGCTTATTATGCTTTAAAATCCGAGCCCTAGTGATCACGAATAAATAATAATAATAATACTGATTAAAAATATAGTTCTACATAATAATTTAAGAGATGACTGGTTATAGATACCTAATATTTGAATAATACCTACTTATTTAAGTTTGAATATTATAATAACTTATTAATGCGAGTAAATCGGTTTACGTCGTATATCTCGATGAGTATAATATAGAAAAGTCGAATCTGGTTAGCTATCTTCTAACATCGGATTGAATACAGTGTCCCGATGTATATTCAGTGTTTTTTTTCGTTTATCAAAAAGTTAAAAGTCGAAAGCTGTACTTGAGTGTCTATATATAGTTATCCACTATCATCTCAGCCGGTGTAAGTCGAACCTAACTGGTGCATATGATTTGTTTGTATATTTCAAAAAGTGTAAAGACAGAGCCCGTGTTTAGTGCGTCTATAATTTATATAGTTACGATTCCGTAGTTATTCGCTTCTTTTTCTTTTGTATATATTATTATTATTTTGAGAGTAAATGCATGTGCATACCTTGTGAGATTTCTACACATATGTTTAGTTTATTGTTTAATATAGGTATGCTTAGTAATAAAAATGGCATAGGTACATACATTTTTTTTTCGCTCGCAATTGAACGTTTTTGGGCACTTCGCCTTAAATTCACAGCAAAAAAGTAATAATAACATTTAATAAAAGCCGATATGTTCCGTATAAGTACTCAATAGTTTCTGATCGTATTCGTATATTTTGTAGTGAGTAGCACACGAAACTAATGACGCGACTAATGGACCCTAGGCCTATATCTACACCGGAACTCTCGCTTGATCTTTAAAAACAGTCGTATCACGTGTGCAGAGATGAACCAAGTTTTTTCATTTAGAAATCGATCTCTTATAAACACCGGGCTACGTAGATAACGTCCGGACGGATACGTTTAACTAAATCATATTATAATAGCATTATTAAAATATTATGTACATCTGCGACGACACAAGACAGCAGATTTCAATAAAATAACACTCTTATCGCGTGCTGATAATAACGACGGCATGTGGTAGGTATAATTGACGAGACTGTGAAGGCGGTCTATTTATTTTACGTGATGCCTCGTGTCTATTATGCACAGACACTTTCTTTTGAACGACAAACTGCTATTAATATACCTACGCGAACCGAACACGACTGCTATATAATATGCCTATATATACAACACGTAGGTACGATTACTCGGAATTATCCCGCGTATACGTATATTTAGCCGTGAAATTATTCGGTCGCAAAACGATTAGCTTTACATACGCTCAAATGTATATTCGTATGCGTATATATATATATATAAATGTAAGTGTGCGTGTGCTGTCGGTTTCGTTTCGTCCGCGGCGGATTCGGAACGATTTCAGCGTTAAACGCGATATTATAATGAACGCGCGCCGTTTGCAGGACATTTAAAAACGCACGCGAAAATAATCATGGCGATAAATTAGTCATGTTTTCACTGAAACCGTGTACCACGTACCTACATATAGTAATAACAATACACGCGACAGATATAATAAACAAAAACGAAAATATATTCTCCGCGTATTGAGAACGAAAAAAAATCAAGAGCATCGTATAATCGTCATCCGCTGCAGCGATTTATCTCGTGCGTGAGCGCGGCGATGGCCAGGAGACGTTGACGGTTACGCCGGCCGTTCAAGGTTATACGTTGTATTATAATAAGCTATATTTATAATAACGACTCGTATAATATCGTGTGCACGTACAATTCGTCAGATTTTTTCCATATTATTTTTATTTTCAAAAAATTGTAACATTATTATTTATTACTATAATATTATTGAGATCTTAGCGGACGCCTGACGGACCGAAAAAACAGCAGGCTGCAATTTTCCGCGCCCGAATGTAGAGTAAACGGCGGAAAATAAGAGTAGCCGAGCACACACACACACACATATGTATAATACTACATTGTGTTACACACGCATCACCCGTTTATGATACGCGTGTGTGTCGGACACGATTTCACTACTGTGCAGCATATACGCATCGATTTCCACGTATCGCGAGCGCTCGAGGACATTATAAACGTACTTAAATGCAAATAATATACGTACAACGCTAAACAATAATAATTCGAATCATTTGTCTATCGGTATCACGAATAGCGGAAAAATAGCTCAGGATAAAAGTCCAGCCACAGATCAGGCAAAATGTTATGAATTTTGTATGATATATTATGCTCAGACCGCAACGACGGTTGAGGACGTTATACATTTTTTTTATACTTGTAAAATGAGATGGAAATCCATTTCGCTCACTGGAGATCGAAAATCATATGATATTCTATTTTTATCTTTTACTATTACTACAGCCGTACACTACTGTACAGTGAGACTTCTAAATACCGGACACAGTCGGTCGCTAAAATGTTGACCGTTGTTCGAAAGTCGGGAATAGTGTCTGCTACTCAGCTTTTGCTTTGTTATCCAAAAAACACCCGCTACATAGAAGTGTCCGTTAGGAGAGGCTTTACTATTTACGATTTTTTATTTATTCTACATTTAATAGGTATATATAGGCTCTTTGCACTTATCACGCATAAATGGGATATCGTTCATTAGCCAACGCAATAGCTAGCAGTCTATATATTAAATACCTACAATGTACATAATAATATAATATATTGCTGTATTGCCGTAATAACGGTAATGTTCGTTCGACGGCTGACGTCAAAAAAAAATTCCAAACGCATTTTTTACCGCCAAAAAAAAAAAAAAATAAAATAAAAAAAAAAATAAAAAAATGGTCAAACGATCGGTCGTACTTTTACGTCGGTTAATCGTCCGAAACGCGCTGTCACCGGGTGTAAATATATTGTAACGGCCAATCCGACGTCATCGGAGTGATTATTTTTCGGCGAACAAAAACTATGTCACTAGAGTTATAATAATGTTTATTTATTTATCGGACGATCGTCGACGCGTAAAAAAATGATAAAATATAATAACAAAAAATAAACCATTAATCGGTTTTCCACGCGTATCCGCGGTATACGCGCGTTGTCGTGAATTACTATGCCGATAGGTATCTATAATATAATACAACATTATTTTTAGTAAAAGTCTCTTACTTTTTTTGGTGTATTTTAGCGTCTTATAAACCGACATTGTACGAATCCTCCGTTATACTATACCCGTTTAACGATCGATTGAAATGAGTTTTTTTTTTACAACTAACCCTATTCGATTACTCGTAGCGCCACCGAAAATAAAAACTGTTTATTCTTATGACCGTATATACCGCACGGACGTCATTATTGATAATATAAGTATATTATTATAAAACATCGACATGCACTGCAACGGATGATATTATATGTATAGTATTACGTGAATTTTTACAGCTGGTCATTAAATTCAAAATATTTAAGTTTGAATTACTATATTATTATTGTTAAACATTTTTTATTTCATTGAAACTTGAGAAATTCTAACTTTTAAATCCTATTCAGTTACGCCCTTTCTCAATTTTTATTTATTTTTTTAGTTGTCGTCTACGTCTATAGATTGTATATGTGAGTATTATGTGTGTGTAATCTAACCTATCTTTTAAACTTTCAAAATTGTATACATTTATATAATCCATTGCATCTTTACACTAATTATTGTATCCTAATTATTTTTATACGAGTATATTCAATATTATGATACTATACTTAAAAATAACTTACAAGTTAATAATTTTTGTAGTTGCTAGTTTGTGACCTTAAAATTAGTAATTTATACATAAAAAAAAAAATAGGTTTGAAATTAATGTTCAATTTAGTACTATTGTATTAAAACGTTAAGACTTTACTATACATCGTATGTATAGGTATATTTTATTATTAGACTTTTTTTCTAGTGTTGGATAGTATACATTAAATGAAAATAAAAAACATCGCACAAGAGTACAAACACGCCTGCATATGTACAGGTAAACACGGAAATTGAAAAAATAACGTTTTCATATTAAATTACCAGTTCTGGAAACAAAACATATTTTTAAGACCAAAAAATTAAGAAAAAATCTTTATAACCAACATAATGGTTTTTTCTGTATAAAGCAAATTATACCACACATTGACCGTAGTTTAGGTTGTATAATTTAGGTATTTAGAATTAGATTGCAGAAATCCCATCTACCGTTTTAACCTGTACAGAGTACATATTACAACGCACAAATTTTTAAAAATAAAAATCCAAATATTATTCCTCACCAGTCAGAACCCCTATCGTGTAGTTGGAAATGTATTTTACAAACAGCCATTTCCAACGTAAAATTTATAATTTATTTTATGATATAAATAATATTATTAATATAATAATAATAATAATGCAATCATTATCGACCTATTACCTATACAGTAATATTTGTATCGTGATAGTATATAGGTATAGTTACACACGGGGCACATAGAATAGACAAAATATACAGTAGACGCGCATAAAAACGAAAATATTCACATCACGTTTATCGTAATAATTATTCACATAATATAATAACGTGTAAGGACGTCGATTCACAAACATATTAAAGTATACTAAGTATAATAAATACCATAGAATACAGTTTTATACAGCACACGACGTCTGTAGTTTTTATTTTCTACATTAGGTATATTCACGAAATATATTGTTGCTTTACAATATTATACACGTGATAATTAGATCATCATTTATCATAAATTCTACACTTACTTCAATGAACGGTCGAGACATAATGTAGAGTGTTAACCCGACGTCGTACTAGAAATTTAAGTCTGCATCTATAGTAGTAGACGTATGTACGTACATATACAACGTCACAATGTCAACAATAATAGAGAGTACATAATATTATAATATACATTTTTGCTGTTATGAGAATGGAACTTAATTATTATCACTGGCCATAGTTATTATTTCTTATTTGCGCGTCGCGTCGCGAATGCACTTTTATATAGTTACTGTCGCCAATACACGCATATATGTGCCGTTTCAAGTCCCTTGATCGTCCATATTAGATTCAAGCGTTTGAATATACGCCATGTGAAACGACATTGTATGTTGTGATTCTTTCTGATACATATGAAATTATACACAACCTATTTTCTATGCCAACATAATTATATTGTATCTATTGGAATGGATACGAGAAAATTTACTATACCTAAAGAAATGCGTCATCGTTTACCAACAAGGTATATACGTCTTGTTTACATAATTGGCTGAAAAAATTGTGATTTATTATATCTATATATATGTATAGGTAATGATGTTTGTATTACCCTAACAATATAATGGCAGTGGCATGAATTTATTGGATTTACAACGATGAATCGATGTATGTCGTATGCATTATTTTATTTTTGTGTCTTTAATAATCCATAATCTACAAAAATTGGTCTTTGAGAATGGTTTCCTGTAGCAAATTGGATATGATTGATTCTAGTTTAATTCTCCTATAAAGTCTACTAAAAGTCTCTTCCATCAAACTTTAAACTTGGGTAATTGTATGTTAAATAGTCTTATAGACCGTATGATTAAGTTCTGCTAAAAAGCTTATTATACGTTCATTAAATAGTTTATAATATAGGTATGAGTGATAAGAAATAATATTATCGTAATATGTTGTACATTTGTAGCTTATAATGTATAATTCGTTATTATACAATTATATTATTTAGTGTAATTTGAAATTATGAATTCTGGTCATTTAACGTACGAAATGTTCATAAATTAATATAAATAAATCAACATTTATTAGACATTATAGAATTTTTAAAATATAATCTCTTATTTTGATGTATTCATAAAACCATTTGAATTTTTTCTAAGAATATTATTATATTATAATCTATAGCCTTGAAAATTTTTTTTATCCGCAATTAAAAAATATATAACATTTTGTTAGAAGGTCTAATAATACTTACAAAATTGGGTATTTTAACGAAAAATAACATATTTTGTTATTACAATATCATGTAGTGATTTAAAACTTAAAAAACTTTATCAAACTATATAAATTATATAAATAGTATTTCTTATAAGATAAAGTAAAAATTTGTATAGATGACATAATAATATATAATATTCTATTGGCGTATTACATAGATTATCGCATTTATTTTGAATAGAAAATGGTTCACACGGTGTTCGTATTGTTCTTGTATGAACCACGGATTATATTATAAAACAAGAATGAGTTACTTAACAATTTCTAAAGAACCGAATGATTTTTGTTTTTGAAAATCATATTTTATTTCAGAATAGTTTGCTTATATAATATATATATAATATAGATAAACATTAAATAGTTTGATTTGTACGAGTATTTTTTTTTGCCGCAAATAATGCCGGATTATTACAAGTGCACATCAATTTGGCATGTTGGAGTATTGTAGTGTTATTATTATAAAGGTACAAATGAATAATTACGCGAGAATCGAATAATTATATCATTATGATGTAGGTGTTTAAAAAATATCTTATAAAGCGCGATATCACGAAGGAATAGAGACTAGAGCAAGAGAAATAACAATAATTCGTATGAGACGTAGTCGGGAAACGACTCAATAATGTCAAGTTTGAAAAGTCACTCGAAGTGATTTTCTCGGGCGCAATAATCGTGGCGTAAACACGAATCGAACACACGCGTATGATGGTTTTCCGTTACCCGATTTGCATAACAATACATTGTATAACGCGTACATCACACAAAGTATAATCATATAACAATAATAACACGATAATCATATTAACACGCGAATATGAGCTATAGTAAATATAGGTGTACTCACACATACGGGCTGCAAATAGATAAACACGCGTGTCGTACCCGAGTGTACAACAAAATAAGTATGTAACAGGTCCACAGGCATCAATATGTAGGTACACGTCACCTCAGCTCAAAACGTCTTTTTATTTCCACAGTTCATTGCCATTAATATGACGAGACCCGTCCAACGGATAACGCACTCCGCGAACCTAAAATCGTAGAATTATAAAGAATAAACTGTAAAAGCAATGACCTTTCTAGACATTTAAATCGACGAAAAATCTATCTTGTTATGATGTTTGATATAGATACTTTTATAGTCACACCAAACGCCGCATACTTATTATTTATATTTTCAAAATAAGGGCTACGAAAGTTAAATAGTTTAAAAAAACAAGTATTTGAAGTAATATGAGGACGATGCATGTGCTCTGTGAAATCATACATTGCAGCGTATGTATAATCAATAGACACTTGTTAGATACATTTTTCCACTCGCTTATTCCTTGTAAGTAAAAATTTAATGTTTTTTTTTTTGTCAAAGATTCTAACGCCTTCACGTATACCTATATACATATTGTATCATCTTGTCGAAACGTAATACCGATCGTTCTCTCGAGTCTCGTGGCAACTCCATTCTCAGACTATTCACAGTTATACATTGTATATACATATAGTACATACGTATATATGCACTTTTCGCGTACCTATGTATATTATATATACCTACACACGACGGATTCGCGAGAACGCGTTTTATGCGTCATCGAGGTGTTCGATGTACCGAAAAATAACAATGGTGTATTAATACTTTTATATACCTATGTGTCATTACTGTGGTGAGACGTTATTGTTTATAACGTATATTGCGAGCGCATTTTTGCAGCGGGGGCGCTAAACGAGACGCGCCGCAGGTGAACCTGTAGATGAGCGGGCGTGGGTACACGCGAGAACTTTGACCCGATCGTGTCCGGTGATCCGGCGAGTGATTCGAGCGTTCAAGTCTCCGAGATTTCCTCCAGCTCCGATACGGATCGTATGTATACATATATATTTTACCCCGTGTTAAATATACCTATAGTGTTGTTGCAGTGGAGTATACAACATGTATTCGCGCTAACAATAATATTACACTCGAAATAATATCCGTTTCGGGCCGATTAACCACAGGCCCGCGAGAACGGATATATCTAAACGATGTGAATCGTGTAAAACGCCGTAAATGTATATATATGTATATTATATTTATATTATTATACATGAAGATTTTCCGGTAAAGTAATATGTACATTGCATATCATATATATATTGTTTTAGTGTTTACCTGGGGGGCTCTTTTCCGTTTTATCGATAGATATATATCTGTATGAATATACGCCTATATATAATATAGATTTATATAGCCGAAAAGTACCGTAAACCCGTAATTGAGCCGCGCGTTATTCCCGCCGCGGCGAATTAAAAATATATCATCCGATTAAAAACCGATTGAAATAACGCCATCGTTTCTGTTTCTACAGCCATATAATATTATTTGTACCTACCTATATATACATCTGCAGTTGATTAACGCGGAATCGTTAATCGCAGTCTTTTTTTCACGCAATTCTCGATCACTGCGCAGTCATGTTTTTTTCCGCCGCAACTGTTTTTGTTTTTAACAAATGGTCACGATGAATTTATTTAGGGCACTCGAGGCGGTGAGAAAATTATTTTTTATAGACAGTATAGACACACATGAGTATATTCTGCGTTATACATATATAATATGCGTGGTTATATCTGCAGTAATATATACACATTATATAAAATTGTATTCTATAGGCCAAAAGACGACGTTTTTCTCTCGTCCTAGAATTTTCACATATAATGGAGTAGAACTGATAAAAACGCTGCACCTCGTATCAGACCTGCAACAGATATATACATATTATATCTATATAATATATACATATTAAGTATAATGCACATAATATATTTGTATTGCACAGCGTATTTGGTATTATTTTATATATATGGTTTATGGTCATTTTACATCATTTTTTTGTAAAATCTAATACTAATCATTCCCAATGTGATTTTATTTATTCTTAGCTCAGTCAAACTATTTAGTAAAACGTTATATTATACTTCAGTACTACGTATTAAGGCCTTAAAACTTTAGCACACGACGTTTTCGATCAATAAATAGGTACAACTTATATTAGTTTAATATTATTATTATTATTTTATTATTACAATTTATTGTCGGTGGTGTTGTAATGACTAATTTTATTGGTGAGGGATTGTTTTCTTTTCAAATAAAATTGTAACTAAATAATTTTAAATAATAAATAGGGTTTCTCGTTTGAAAAACAAAAGTTTGTTTCACCACACGATACTTCTTACGTATAGGTACCTAGTACAAACAAACATCAAGAAATTAAAAATATGGTCTTCAAGTGTAAGCATTCTTAAAATCAGAATTCTAACAAATAAATTATTAAATGAAAAAAAGGGAGTGTACCAAGCTTGGTTAATCACCTTGAATACATGCAGGCAGAGTAATATGACATCATTCAGAAGACGTAACAGTGGATGAAACTCGTTTAATGCACATTATTTTATTTTTCCATCTTTTATTTATATTTTGTTCGTAGTTTTTGTGTTTTTGAAATATTATTTCGTTTGATTTTTATTTTATACATTTATATTAAGGTAGGTCTAAGCTTAAATTTATAATAGGTATATGTAGGTTTCGGTCACCTGATATAATATGATGCGGGGTTACAGAACTATTAAATCGCATATGGAAACTTTCTACGCCGTTCCGTGTTCTCTGATAGAGTCATTAAGCTCACTTGTTCACATTTTTTGCTCAAAATCGGGGTTAATATCAATATAATTGTTTTAAATATTATTAATGAAGTCTAAGGGTCAGTTGCCTATACGAGAAATTGATACGAGTTCTACGAATATGTCTGTCACATCGTTATAGTAAGCAATAGTGACATCGTAAGAAGAAACATTTGAGCTACGTTCTAGTTTTCGGATAAAACTGGGTTTCTATTGTTCGTTTTTTAGTATTTATTCGAGACTTAAAATGTATAAATTTACGGAACTAGTTGTTTTTGGATAAGTTTGCGCAAAGTGGATGCAACCGTAAAAAAATTCGTTAAAAATTAATACACATGGATGCATAGTTGAAACGATGCATTTTGAAGCACAAACAAGATACTCAAAAAGTATTTCTGTGAACACATTAAAATACATATGCGTGCTGCACAATTTGCGTTTATTTTATTATATATACACTCAAAATGACGAACGACATTTTGCGCGCAAACAAAAAGAATACGACTGGGACACAACATACACAACCAGTGACATTACATTTGTCGGGTAGCGGTATATGTGTTATTTTGTAAACGCGTCGCGACGTTGCAGTATTGCAATTGTTTCACACGTATTTTGCCAACACAGTTCATTTGTATATTAAATAAACACCGCTAACACGTTATGGAACTAATCTATTTTAGCACCTTACTCGAGATTTTTTCCTCCTCCTCTTCCTTCTTCTTTTTTTTTTTTGAAAAAAAGACAACGGTTTTTGTTGTATTGTACATATTGTTGTTTGGTCTCTATAGGTCTGAAAAAAGTCAAAGAATGTTAAACGAACGGCAATATTATCAATACTTAACGTTATACGCCAAACCTATATAACCTATTACCTATACAAGCGATTTTATACATATAATAATAAGATATATTAGTACTTATATACAAATATATTATTATATTCTTGAATAGCGTAAAATATTATATTCATTTTATTCAACGAAGCTTAAATGTATATTAAATCATCCACTCCGTTCTTATACGTCGAAAACATTGTTAAATAGTTTACTGTTTTAATATTACCAAAAAATAATCGGAGTTCAATTAAATTATCTATAGAATACAATTATGCTATACAAATTTTTTCACTAGTTAATATCATAATGCTACATAACGTTAATCATTAAACTAAAGATGTGTTTACCTTATGATAAAAATGAAAATATGTAAAAGTGAATAAAAAAAAATTGATTTATTTTTTATTACAATCCACAACACCATAGGCTATACATTAATAATTTTAAAATTTTATTTATAATGAACGAACGAATGAATAAGTTATTATAAAATAAATAAATATAATTGTTTGTTATGATAGTATTTACATTTAATACTTTACTTATTTAATAATTAATATTTGAAAAGAAAATTTGAAAATTTTTCAAAACGTCTGGGAAAATTGAAGGTTCATTAAAATTAACGATTTAAAAATATGATATGTATTATTTATTATTTATAATATAGTTTATGCACTTATTTATATTAAGTATACTGAGTGATTTTTTTTATCTAACAACACTTATTATTTCGAAAATGTTAATAGATTTTAGAACAAAGAGTGTTGTTTGAAAAAAATCATGTTGAATAAACAATAAAATTGAATGAATTCGAGAAGTAAGTATATTACATACAACATGGTATTGGTTTTTTTTTTTATCAGCAAATAGTAATTATTTATTATTTCGAAAAGCGTTAAATTTTATTGAAATACATATTACGTATTATTTAACAAATATTTTTACTTATTACAAAGTTGTTTAGACTAAAGTGTTTGTATAAAAGATTAAATATCGTTTTAGTTAATGACGTTTGTATGTTACGTTGTTTTTCCTTAACATTTTATAACTATATATAGGTTAGGTATTTGTATACCAGTTGCGGTTAATTCAAACGGTCACATGAGAAAGAACTCTCATCCTAATATATTAGATGCAGATGGAAGTTGTCAAAATATTTCCCTCAAAATTAGATATTTTTTGCAACTAAATAGTATGATAAACGATTTAGTCATATTAAAAATGATATTTCAGTTTTTCGAAGGTACACCGGAAATTGTCCTCGAATGATAAATACATCTAGTTGTGACGTGAAAAACTGAAAACGTACCAATTTCCCGTATTATATTATACAATTATATTTTAGGTCAATAAGTTTGTCTATTTTTCTATAATTAATTTTTACTAATTTCCTAAAATTCCATTGCTATAATATTTTTGTGTATTGATTTTTGATGATTTAACTTGATTATTAGATATTAAGTATTTACTTATGTTGTCAATTTGGTTGGCCGTTATAAATTACTTCAATAAATCAATATTATGATGTAGACAATTTTTGAATGAGTATTTTTATATAATATTCAATTTAGAAACAAACAATTCGGAAATATTTCTGTAGAAAAATAGATAAAAAGATTCCAGAGAATGAATTCAAAACAATATCAACTCGAATCTTGTATTTATGTGAACATGTCAAAGTTGAATAAGTATTTAACCTATAATAAATAACCCGTGTTATAAACATATCCTTACAAATTAATTAAAATATGTGTGATATTATTTTAATAGATTAGATTACCTATTTTTGCTAACAAAATGACGTAACTGCCGATTAGTAATGGAAAAATATACCGCTGTCTGATTGAAAAAAATAAAGGTTTTGCTGTTTTTGAGGTAATCTAAATACGAATCTAAATATCTATAAGTTATAATTCTTTACTATACATGATTTTCGTCTTACAATTGCACATTTTAAATGTACAGTTTTTTATTCAACATAAAAAGGGGATATATAGTTATCGAGGGCATTATTTACTCGAATAAATTGTAAAATGTACAGTATATTAAATCGAGTGCGATTTGTAAAAAATAGTTATATTCGAGAGAAACTATTGGTCAATAATAGTCTTAAAAAAAGATTAATTCATTACTTGTATATAATGTATATAAAATATATTGGTGATCTATTTAATGCGTTAATCTAATATCTTCAATCTATTTAATTCTAATTTTTAATTTTTGAAAGTAAATAAGCAACTCTATAATTTGTTGCGAACACCCAGAGTACAGGCCAGTGAATGAAGTTTGAAATAGTTTTAACACAGTTTAGTGAAATATTTTAAATGTTTATTTTATTCAAAATACTTATAAAAGTCCAAATGATAGTAAATGATTGTAATGCAGTAATGTAGTACCTAGATAGGTGTCGTTACAAGCTCTGTGATACTGCGTCTGACAAATCACTGTTGGTCTGAGGAACAGCTCTCAAAATAATTTGTTAAATAGAAAATTTCGTTAAATAAAAGTTTGTTATATGGAATTTTCACTGTGAATAAATATTAATAATTTTTATTAAAATTGGCCCAATAGTAGTTGAGATTAGTATGGACGTATACAATATCTATCTAAAATCGTTAACTTTATAATATTATATTATAGTATATTTACAAGACAAGTATACAGTACCTATATTATTCAATATGCATATTTTTTTCTGGTAAAAATTAGTTCAACTTATCATTTTAATACTAGAAAACTAAATTACTAGTACGTAGCAATATACATTAATAATAAAATATTCACAGAAATATTAACTATAGACTGTCTCAGTTTAGAACTGTTTTTCGTATGCAATAATAATTTATCAATTTATCATTAAAATTAAAATTCAACACTTCATTACAGTAGCCTACTCAAGTAAAGTGTATAAAAAACGTCTACGGTATTGTAAAGTGACTTCACGTGTTCTTTTAATATTATTATCATCGTAATTTGATAAATGTCTAGCTAAGCATTGTTATTTTTATCAATGTCATTGATTTTTATACCACACGGTAGTGATTAAAACAATTATTTACATTTTTTTGATTAATTTCTCTTCCGAAACCTCCCATAGTTTTTAAAAAAATGTAAACCTTACTGTTTACATTATATTTTTTAAAAAAACTTCAAGTGAATTATACTTAATACCTACTTATTATTATGTTTTATAGCTGCAGGGCAGTAATTCTTTTTTGACCGATCTCTTAAAAATAACAGTGTATGTCTACCTCATTTTTCCTCAACTAAAAATCAGCTACACTATAGTAAATGGACACCGTATTTTGGTAAGTGATCAGCATAATTATTAGTTATAACATAAATACAGACATAATACATTTGACAATATTATTGACGAGTATATTATATCAGCTGTGATAAATATAATATGTACTTTGGTTAAATTCGTAGACAATAATAATATATACATGCCATATGAACATTGAACAAGATATGCTGTTATATTCAAGTGTGATACAATAAGAGAGCACTAAGGTTAGTGGGGTTATTACTTATTGTTATTATGAACACTTCAAATATTCCTTTAAATGTTCAATCATCAAATTCATAATTACTTAGGAGTAAAAATACAATTAGTAATTTTTTTTTTTTTAAGAGTTACTAGAGTACATACATTTATATACTTTTTTAGTGAATAATAGTTAAACAGAATACTATAATATAAAACATAATATAAATATATTATTTAAAACAATTAAAAAATGCCTTGTCATTGAGTCGACCATTGTACAAAGGATTTGTATAATATTAACTCAATGATAAATCATTTCATAGAAGAATCAACGAATCTAAGCGGAGACGGTCCGACATTTTGGTAACCAAACAGTTATTTTATTACCTATAAGTATTATATTATATAATAAAAAAAAATATATTTACTTATAGTAGTATTTTTGTCCTGATTATTTTTAAACGTGTTGGATCCGAAAATACTGTTTTTAATTTTCTACAAGAAACCTCTTTGAAAGTTGACATTTTTTTTTACTTAAAAGTATTTTTAAATTTAGTCTTGTTTCTTAAACCATATCATTGTAAAATCAAAACATTCAATTCTCCGCTGAATATTTATAAAAATAACTATATTATCAAAGTATATATTTCTTAATCATGACACTGTGTCAGATAGAACTTTAAGGTAAAACAATAAACATATACCTATTATCGTATATTGTATTTCTTAATCGTAATCACGTGCAGTGATTACCACAACCGTGTATAACCATATCATCATAATGGTAACTCGTATTATAGACACTTTGCTCGCATTTAAAGGTGGGTTTCCACTGGATCGTTTTCGTGTACGTGCACGTTTATCAACATGCACGTACGCACGGTTGTATAACATACACTTCTATTATAAAAAATACTCTGGTAAGCACGGTAACTGGTAAGCGCTTAATTTTAGCGGTAAATTAACTTACTACTATAAATTACTATAATTTGGCTAGACTCTATAGTGCAAATACACTTTAATTAACTTTTAAAACACTATAACTTAACATAACATGACACATTTTTAAGATTTTAAAATCGGTTACTGCTGCTATCGATCAAATTTGACCGTTGAAGACGGGTTTTCACTATACATACGTGTACGACGTGTACGTGCATAGATAATTATTTTCTGCGATAGGTTGGTATACATGGTTGCCATACGAATAAACAATGCATGGTAAGCTTTTGGTACCTATACCAGAAAGTTTATACTTTCCAACCAATCACAGAAGAGTATTTTTATGCGCGTACACAAAAACCCGCCTTTACTGTATAAAAGACGGGTGTATAGGGATATCCCAACCGTGTTTACGTATTCGTGTTGTTATCCTATGTATGTGGTTCAACGACGACAACGACCGCTGTAGTAGTTGTCAGCGGCGCTCAAACAATAAGATAGGTAATAGTAATAGTAATAGTATAATCGTTTGGTATATAGTCATAGTAATAACAAACAGGAACGCGCGTTGATTCGCTGGCCCGTGACAGCGGTGATAGTGCGACGACGGCGGCGACCACTCCACACCACGCGCGCGCGCGTTTCCGAGTCGCGGCAAAACCATCGCACAAGGCACCGTTGGTCGCGTTTTCCGCACGCCACAACGTTCGTCGCGCCCAAACCGCAAACACCGTCGTTGTCGATTGTTCGTCGCCACCGTGTCGTCTCCGCGGATTTCGTGTTTGATCGCGTGATAAACGCCAAGATAGAAAATATTATTTCGATACGATAATATATTAAAATATTTTTTCGAATCGCGTTCGTCTTAGAGTAGGTTTCTCACGATACTATACATAAACACGTACGGTGCCTAATAAGAGTATTATTTCGCTGTCGAGTGTAGACGCGTTGTTGTTTTTACTTCGCACATCGTAAATCCTTCCCGGGATTTTTTTTTTTTTTTTTTTTTTTGTTTTCCGTCGTCCCCGAAACCACCGGAGCTCGAGTATCCTCCGTTACTACCGCCGCCCACCCGAAAATGGATGGCACCGCTTTTCGCGCCGTCGTCCTGTTGTTGTTAGCGGTATTCAAGGTGAGTGGAAAATCAAAAAAAATGTTTATTTTTCTCGATTTTTAATAGTATTTTACACGCACCGATCGGTCGTGTAATGCATTGGTCTTACGCCAATAAATAATGTCTTATGTACGGTACTGTCCGTTGATGATGTCGATAGATGAAGGTAGGCATACACCGCCGAATGATCGCGAGGCCCTGTTACGATCGGTTACCGTCGATCGAGCAAAATCATACTTATCACCGTAGTACAGGTTACCATAATAATGTTCATAATATACGTGCCACTGTAGTAGTTATTATCGTTGTTGTTTTTTGAGTGATTAATGCAGCAAAGATTGACCAGTTACGATCGATTACCGACGAACGAGAAAAATCACTTCATTCGTGCGTAAATAATAAAAAAAAAAAAATTCGTCTATTCATTTTCAACCAATTATTTGAATCTCATAAACGCACGTCCAATTAAATGAGAATAATATTATTGTGCCTATTTCGAGTTTTGACGTTTTTTAAGATAAGATGTATATACATATACTCGTACTTCGATTGGTCTAAATACGAGTTATTGATAGCTTTTATTTTTACAAGTATAGTGAATAAGAATTAGAGTATCCATTAATTCGAGCACCACAACTCACAAGTATTATTACGTCAATAATATATATAATATTCTCAACGTAGTATAAGTTTATTCAAATTGTGGTTAAATAATATGGACTAATAGTTTTGTTATTATTGTTTGGACGATTCAATTATCTGAGTTCCCACACCTGATTTTTTAACTTCCATTGTAATATAAAATTAAAATATTTAACACGAATCTAGAAATTTAGAACAATTTGGTCTACGCAATTAGAGAAATTAGTTCAAATTACATTTCAATGAGTTTTGTTCGTTTTTAATAATATCGGGAAATTATTTAAACTAGTTCCTATGGTTTTATTTTTATTTATAAAAACATTTTAAACGTAATTATTTAAAATAGTTCCTATTCAATTTAATAACTATTGGTTAAGAAATGAAGAAGAATTACTTGGCTGTGTGTGTTTTCTGAGTTTATACAAATACATCTATATTATTATAAAATGTATATTTTTATAGTGGTTTATCATCATTGTGTTTAACCAATCAATATTCAAATATGATTTTTATACATTTTTTACAAGATTAAAAGTTCAATAAAATCGCAATATTTGAAGCGTACAAATCAAAATTGCTCTGTTCTGGTTGAAAAACTAGGTTAAACGACCGGTGATTATTCTTGGGGTATATTTGTTTTTTCGAGATGTTATAATGTAATATTTCGACCAAAATATGAAAATATTACTTTATAAATGTATAATACATTTAAGAAAATACTGAAAATAGGTATATAGTTGCAAACATCTTATTGGTAACGATTCTATATTTCTATCCACATTATTGATGTGTGTGCCACTGTACCATAATATATAATATATTTATATGAACTATACACACATTCATGTTATGTACGTTTTCACGGTTCGTTAAAGTCTTTTCGATCGGTATTAGCGCACAAAACGGTTTGAAAGACCCACATTGACCGTCTATGTGTATATTATCATTATCATATTATACATTAGGTATTTTATGTAACCCAATACAATGCAAATTATAATAACAGTATTCGTCGCGATGCGATCTATTAAAACAATTGGACTAACTTTAAAACAATGGTAGATTTCTTAAGCCATATTATAATTAATTGAATTGAACATTTAAATGTATTATTGAATTAATGTACCTATTACCATTATATAAACAACGATGTAACTCATGTCGACTTCTAATATATATGTTTATTGTATACATACATATACATGAAATTGGTCTGTATTATACAATGGTATAAATAATTTAGTATTTAACGTATAATGTCCGAAAACTGCGACAAGGGTGTATCGTAAAATCTATTCTCAATTAGGTCAATCCAATTTCAAAGAGTACGGTTGAAGAACAATAATTATTCAGATTCTGAAAAGTATATATTTATATTAATATTCTTACAGTCTTATTAAAATGATACATATAATTAATAGGTTAATGTAAGACAGACAACATCAATTTAGTGATTTCCGGTAGGTCCCGTTTTCATACATTACTTAAAAATTATATTAGAATATTAACTATTAAGTTTTATGTCTTAAATCATATACATTTTTAAACCTTTTTAAAAAATTAGATTTTTAGTACCCGGTTTTCAGTTAAAAAATGTATAAGTAATGGAAGCTTTGAATAGTTATGAGAAAGAGAATAGTTACTAACTATTTTTAGTTAATAAAATAATAACTACCATGATAAATTTCACTAAATGTTTATAACGAGCTAAACCTCAATAATTGAGATGACATATTTAATTAATTGAAATGAATAATATATATTTATTGTTTGTACCCATATAATTAATATATCTATAACAAGCACAAAATAAATAAAGGGTGTTTCATAAAGTACGTAATTTTTGAAATGTTTGGGGTTTTTTTTGTTTTAATATTATCAACCATGTTTTAATTATTTTTGTCATCTATTATCACTTCGATTAGAAATTAAATATTTCGTAATTTGTTTTTATTGAACTTAACTACCATGGAGCAATTCAGTATAACCATCAGCGTGATTTATAGCAATTTCGAAAATTGCGTACTTTATGAAACACCATATCTATAGTGTTCTAAATAAAACCTCTAAAATACATTTTTTGAATAAAGTATAAAGTACACAAATTATGTCTTATAATTTTAACAAAGAAAAATCAAATATAGGTAATATGTACAATTAAATATTTATCCTACGGGCGTATTATAAAATTACTCGTATTACCTTATTATATTCTAGGGACATTGTGTATTGGATTTTTTGTCTTGAAACGTTACACATATATGTACTATGTATACATAATATTATAAGAGTATATAAATGTATCACAGATAAAAAAATACGGTTATTATCGATATAATACAGGTCGTATTATATTGTTAACTGGAATTTTGAATATCTAGCTAAACCGAAGCATTGAATATATACTATATTCTAATATAATGACCGTCAAAATCAATAATGCTCTGAATCAAAATTATGTTTTTTTTTTACCTTTACCGGAATGACTATATTATATTACCATAATACAGCTATGGGCGTCCTTAATACTTATATAAAATATATGACGAATATAAGTGTTTAATATTATTACAATATACAGTAAGTTAAATATCGTTAAACCGAGTCATCGGAAAAATATCCGAACACAGCTATAGGACTATATATTTTGTAATTTCCGGCCATGATATAAACGAGTATACATGATATTATATATTATTATGTGTTTTATATAAATCGGGTGTTATATCAGTCGATTGATGCAAGTGCTCCAGGTACGAGAAGAGCGAATGAGATTTAATGCAGTATGGATCGTAAATACAGTTACCTAATTAGAGCGTAGTAAAAATGTGTGCGAGACGGCGCCGAAGCATAATAATATATAATGTACTTAATACTTGTATATTATTATTATTATATTATTGCATTATTACCTATATTTTTATGTTTTACAAGTAGTCGGTCCTGTATATTATACAAACACATCATAATATAATAATATATAAAATATAATGAACTCATGTGAGCCACACGTACAGCGGCAAATGGGCCGGATCCACGACCGGATTAACTAGCGTAGGTATACGGATAATTTCGACAACTCTGGTCCCGTAATAAATTATATATGCAGTGCAGTAGAACATAAATAATTAATATATTATGATACTGAGATGTCTGTAGTAATAATATTATAATTTTTAAGTAATAAACGCGATGCCGCGGCCGTACGCGAATAAAATTGGTCACGGGAGACCGGATCCGTTGGAAAAGGATTAATTGCAGCTGCCGTGTGTCGTTTAAGAAAAACTGCAGTAATGTATGCACGTGATGGTTGCACCTAGAGTTGTACATTAATGTTTAATACATTATTATTCGTTATTATAACTAATATAAGCTCTGTTAATATGCGAGCGTGCGCTCACACATCATGTTTGACTATTTTTCGAATTTGTCAAAGTAGTATTTTGTTAGATTTTAATGATAATAATAGCAACACGACTTATTTGAGACATTTTACACATGTACAGCGACGTGTAACGTACTAAATTTATGCTAATTTCTTTATCAAATTAATTTCTTTATCTTATTTTCGTATGTCCGGACATCACTATCGAGGCTAGTACACTCTTTAATACACGACTTAAATCCACATTGTGCACAATGTGCGCATACAGGACGTATTGACGTGAAATGTGAATCTAGGACAACAATTCTAAAAACAAAAGTCTGATTTGAAAAAAGTTTAACCTAATTTTTTTGTATTATTGAACAAACATTGTGAGCTTATTTTTTAGTGGGTCGATAAACAGGCTAGGAAAATACAAATGATTATATTTGATAATTATTCCTTATATCTGTGCCCATACATCTACAATTTACAAATATTGTAACTCTATCAATGTTTTAAAAACATAGTCAAAATACAAAGTATTCAATGTACGAAATTAAAATATTATTTTTGTGTGATTAAATTTCAGCTGTAGTAATATTGATTATAAGTCTTCAGGTAATTTAATGGTAGACACACAGATATACACACAATAATTATCAGATTGATATACGTATAGATACTTACCCTATCCCGAGTGGATTTCCAATGTATTTTTGTATTTTTATTTACCGACTTTGTATTTTTGATTTTTTATATTTTTCAAGTACATATTATATTCACGTTGTGTTATATTGTTATATTAGGTACTATAATATGATTATAATCAACACTATATTATTAGTATTACTTGAAAAATATTTTGCGTTTGCAGTATGCATCGGGGTATTGCCGTTTTCCGAAGAACAGTTTAATAAACGTGAGTGTAATACAATACATAATAACAATATTATTGTATTGACATGGTTGCACGGCAATTTTCTCGTCAGACGTTTTCCGGTCGGATTAGCGCTGCCGCGGGTGCGATGGTATATTGTACAAATATTTCGATCGACCGGATTCGTGGGAACGACACCACGTCATAATAATATTGCATTACAATAAATATACGATATTGTAATATTAAACATATTATAATATAATATTAATATATATTATACACACCGGTACTTTATATACGCATAACTACCGTATTATATAACATTTATATTATGGCTATATGTATTATCGTTTGCAGGCCTTAATGTTTTTAGAACCACTCATTGTGAGATTTCTAAACATTCTTACCTAGTAATAGTCATTATTTAGGCTGTATACGAATTTCATTCCAAAAATTCAAATTCAAATATCCATGATTTTTATATTATAAAATACATTTGTAAAATTCCCCTTCCGGCTTCCACCTTTTTCAGAATTAAAAGTTAAGATTGTTCAGTAGACAAAGTTTAACCGGTGTGGTTAACGATCGTACTTATAAATATTTACTATACATTCAATTATATTATTTATACAATACTATATCAGTTAGTAGGTAAAAATTGCACAACTTATAACTATAACAATAATTATTATAGTTATAAGTTGTAATTATAATAATATAATACATAACTAACCGCAAAAGTTATCGATCGATAAAAATGTGTATTGTCGAAACAATCTCATAATAAATTGGCACGCACATTTGATTTTGAATTGAATTTTTAATAAAGCCTGAAAATATAAGTTAATCGTTTTTCTATTAATTGTTGCACGCATGTACAATACATTTTTGGTATGTTTTTTCTGATCGATGATGTTTATATGGTTTAATTTGCAATTTTTCGGAATTTTCATTAATTCTAAAATATTTTATCTATAAATAAACAAGTACTTTTATTATTAGAATTCGGTAGTATTCCTATAATAGTATAGGTATGTTATTTATATGTTGCGTCGTCATCGACGTTGACACGCGATCGTGTATAATCCCTATCGACACAATTTAATATTTCGATGTACCAGCAAATACGAAGAAAACGATAATAATATGTTGATAATATAGAGAACGGTGCGACGGTGATCATAAATAACAATCAAAATAATTTTATATTGGAATTGGATTCCAGCGATCATGCTTCGCGGTCAGATGGACCACAACACGGGTTTAATAAATAAAGATATGTGTCGCGAAAGTAGTGCGAACGAGAGGTTTTTGGATTTTGCCTGTCACCGATCGTTGTATTGCGGTACTGTATCATAATAGATTGGTTAGTTTGGTTTGTCCCTGACCAGCACAATATAATATTATGTGTTATAAACTTACCTATAAGTGTTATAGATATAGCACGTTGACAGACAAATACTTAAGTGGTTAGATATATTATTATAATTATGTAGAGAAATACACAGATATGCATAGATGCTCATTTTCTAAGTCAATTTATAGGACAAACTTTATAAATAATTTTATATCGTTGTAACTTTTTTTTTTTTATTATTAAACGAAACAAATACTTACAATCTGTATGACTGTATCTAACAAAAGTATAATAAGTAATATAAATAATAAATCGTATTATCGTTATAACGTATAAGTAAGATATTTCTATGATAATTAATAGTTATAGTTACCTATATTATATTATAGTTATTAATTATCTTCTATTTCAATATTGAAGTAAAACGGCAACGACTATTCAATTCGCATAAAATATATTAAAATATATGTTGTTTATGATATATTGTCGTATTGAAAGTCCGATATCGAGTATGGATTTGTTTTGCGGAGACGTTCGTCACGAACGATAATCGAAATTCGTCCCAAATTCAACGGTTTCATTAGTATTAAACAACTAATGAAACAAAACATAAAATATTTTATTAATTATTTGAAAGTAAATTGTTTACATCTGATTGCTATTAATGTTTACGTGACACCGTTCTGAATTAGTAATTATTTTTGATGAGCGATATAAGCTAAGAAATAGAATACCTACGTAAAATAATAATGTATTAATACATCGATTCCACGTAACATCAATGAAAATGTTATGCTCGTCGAATTCCAGTAAGTGTATAAACCTCTTTCATGGAATAAAAACGTCAGGTTGTGATTTTCAAACGATCGACATCACGTACGACGTTGATACGTACTAGAGGTCGCATACTCACTTCTCATCTCGTATTTGTAAAATTGCAATAGTTGTAATTAAATTGGAAGCAAAAACGTGAAGTTTAATTTGACGAAAAAAGAAAGTAAAGTATTGAGTTGTATTTTTTTGTTGATATGTTGATAAAGACTATCGGTGTAAATAGAAAAAAAATATACGTTTAGACCGTTTAAACAAGTTTCCGAGACCATGTACATACGAATATAGTAATAATATAATTGTTAATGATAAAACATAATAATAATATTATGTTGTTTAGAATATACTATAAACTACATGCGACCTAGTGATTGAAAAATAAAAACGTTTCGCGTTAAAATGTTGATTATATTTATATACGATCGAATCGACAGTTAAATGTTTTTTTTCACTTTAGTACGTGCTTGCATCACTTTGTAAGTACAACAATCAATGATGAACAACAATAAAACGTCGACGTGATGGTTTCATTCTTTTTCATCTTCACGAGAAAAAATGAGTCAAAATAAAAATAAACACTACAATGTTATTATGTTGTTAGTATAGGGATACAAAATCTTATTCACGTGGTACAACTAATATAATAAAATATTGTGTGCATTGTACGTTAATAATTATTGTTTTCCAAACGAAACGGTCAGTTATTTCTTTATAATTTATAATATGCATTTTACTATACAACAAGTTAAATATTGTAAAGATAATATTTTACGTATTCGGCTTAAACGTATCGTAGTCGATATACATATGTGTATAAATAGTTTGTGAGCGGACTGTAGACGTGACAGCGATAGTTCATATAACTTATAAAGTTATAACTCTTGTACGCAGTCATTTAATACATAAAATACTTAACGTAAATCAAGTAAAACAGTACGAAAATTTAAAACAACCTTCTAATAAAAAATTATTTCATTTCTCAAAAACAAAGTATAAAGTTTTTCATTTGATACGAGATAAGATAATAAAGTCAGCTATATACATGCACAACAGGGAGCACAAACGTTTTGAGGTTACCGCTACTTAAGCTTATATTATTATATTATGTTATCTTCTCGCATCCGATGAATTTGATATAAGTCGTTTTATCTCTTTTTTTTTTGTGCGAAAAGAGGGTGGAGCGGCAGATTTTTCTATCAGCTAATTATTTCCAATTTTTGGACTGATTTGTCTGATTTAAGTTATATAGTTTTTTCGATTACAGCTGTGTGTAAGAGATATGTTAATTATATTATCGCACCATCATATCCGCTCGCTAACACTATGCACCTACGTTTATACCGTGGCATATATATTTTTATATTTTTTAATGAAACGATCCGTACGAAAAGGAAATGCGACAAAAAACGAAAAACAATTACATTACCACTCACACACTTAGCATCATCCTGCAGTTATGTTGTAGCTGCAGGTCGAGGTATATTATTAAGTACAATATTGTTGTACATCGAGGTACCATCATTGGACATAGCGAATGGTGTACCATATACGCGGTGTGTTATTATGGTTGTCTGCGTCGCGCCCTGAATACGTCTCGTAAGAACCGTATTTTTGATCCAGCGGACCAAAGAATTTAGTCGAACGAATACGCCGCCGCCCGCCCACCCGACCGGTCGGAAATTATCCGTCTTATACGCGTTTCGTCGGGTGTAACGCGCGTATAATATACTTACTACACGCGCAGTCGTTACTCGGCGGTTTACAAAAAAACGTAAAAAAAAAAAAAGCCAAAACGAGAACGTCGTCCTCCACGTCCCGCGACCTATCAAGGCACAAAAATCGAAAAAACGACAAAAATACCGAACGTAAACAAACGGGAAAAGACGTGGCTCGTATATAGAAATAATAATATATAATATAGTTTAGGCATCATTTATACCAATGTATTGCTTAATATACTCTCACGATACGCGCATATTGCCCATGGATTGTACTTGTACAGAATATTGTTACAACAATGACTTACGATCGCGGCGGTTCTACATTATATGTTATAATATTATTATATTGTTTAGGGATGATCGAGCCGTTTTCCGCGGGAACAGTTATGTGTGTCGGCGTGTGCACCGACGATAATATATAAAACATTTTACCTATAACAATATTATAATAATACGGTACGTCGAGGAAAACAGGAAAACAGAAAAATATCACAAATCACGATTCGGACGGACAATCGATGCGGTCGCGTATTACTATCATAATTTTTATCTCCGCAACATTATTCTATATAATATTATATATGCCTACATTTAGACCCATTACCGTGTTGTAATATTATTATATATACAAACAGCACAACGAGACTATAAAAAACTGGTCGACTGTAGCAATGTCGCATCGTTATCGTTATCACATATATCTACAAACCTTTAATATGTATTAAATATAGGACGCGCGGTGCCCGGAAAAACTGTTTGCTTCTTCGGAATTCCGCCGACAGATTCTGTTCGTCGTGCAGCTATATCTCGTACGTACGCGGGTATGGTTTTTTTTTCCTCCGTAAAACATATGATATTATTATTCATTATATTATATTATGGTGATTCGCTTGTCGGATATCGCGTCCCGTTACGTTATATATATGCCGCGGCGTATATAAATCATTAATGGGTATCATACTTAATTCCGTCTATGAGTACGTTTTGCGTGGGCTGCAAACACGGACACACACACACATGGAGCATACTGTGGTTGGGTTCCTTTCGAGTGCACGCGCTTGTGTGAGTTAGTGCGATACGTATCGCGCGGCCTGACGATGTTTTCCCGACTGATCGACAGAGAGATACGCGTATAATATAATATTATCGTCGTTATTATTGCTCAGTAAGTATACCGGCAATAAAGGACGGAAGAGTTTCCTTTTGATTTCGTCGTTACGCCGCCTCCACCGTTCGCGTTGGCAAACAGGACACGATTATTTTAATTTTAATTTTCGTCGTTTTTTTTCCCTGTATAATAACGATTTTTATTAGTCCGCGCTCGTAGACAACGTTGTTTTCTATGGGAAATGTTTTGTGACATTTCCTATCGTCCGCTTCGCGGTACGAACGTGTCCCAAATCGCAGATTTTCATAAACCATCGCTGAGACGCCCCCTCGCACCACAGTGATTATCAGTCAAAACGAGTTCTCCGCGCTAAACGAAATAATAATTAAATAATAATTAATACATCAGATAAATGCACAGAATTGTATGATATTATTTTGTATCCGATTAAACTCGGTCAAATGTTTTACATAAATACGAGTATATTTATATATAATATAATATATAGCCCGAATTTAAGCTGTTCTGAGGTAGGTATTAAAATTAAATGTTTATCAATTAAAATTATGTTTGAAATTTTCTTACCTCCGAAGAATAAACTATATTATTGTATACTTACTTCGTTTATACAATTTTAAGAACTACGTCGCAGAACTTACATCGATTTAATATATAATGCATATAGTTATACTATTCACAATACAAATTACTTTTTTTTTCTATTTAACGGACGTTTTATTTATCAAAATATACACATCGTTTAAATCTCTAGTTTAAAAAATAAATAAATCTTTCGTCTTTCACGTCGTTAACACTTAATCGACTATAATAGTTATAATTTACATGCCGTCAACGGAGTATTCTAAATGCACTTATAGGTATATAGGCATTCTCAGTTTTTTTTTGTTTTTGTTTTTCGGGTTTTTATTAATTCGTATTTAGACGGTAAAGAAATATAACTAAAGAGCGAATTTCGTCGGAGAAATTTTCACGTTAATCAATCAAGTGTGATGCTTGAAGACAACGACATTACGGTCAAGTTTATCGGTGTGATATGGTTATTGTATATATATATTTGTGTGTCCGCAGTAAAAGTGGATCAATCGTCTACTATGGACGATTTGTATTTCGATTCGTGCTTTATAAAACAATATATTTTTAATAACAGGAAAATAATTAACGAGTTTTCTACTTATCGCGATATTCATCAATGTTCAATACTAATATAATATTATGAAATATTAGTAATTCAGTTAATATTAAAGTATTTAATTTTTTTTTTTTATTTAATTTTCAGACGCACGAGGTTTCTACTCAAGATTACGATGGTAAGTGAATATAATTTATATAATTTATAACAATCACGTTTCGTTCGTTTAATCGTGTTGACGGCATGTATATAATGTTATTATTTATTCCGTTTTACGCGAAATCGTCATTAGAATTTTACCGCATTTTCTACAAAAATATCTATAGTTGTGCACTTGTGCTCAATAGCATCCACTTAATTACAATATCAAAATTATGTAGTGGAATTGAAACTGTTTTCGCGTTATATTTTGATCCAGCAATGGAAACGTCCTAATTTCGTTTTCATTTAATATAGTATAATACATATATATTATTATATATTATTATATGACACATATTTATTTTTTACAACGTGTTCAGCGTATTATCGTCGTCGGCCCAGCGAAAACGTTTCACACTAAATACACTTTTAATCTGGACATTTGGATCAGACGAGTGTGGAAAACGCTGAGGCGTCGGCGTCGATCTAGATTTAACCGCTCCCAATTATTGGCGGTAGTCGTTGTGGTAGTATTTATTTTGTCTCATTATAGATCTTCTACGACGATGCTGTACGTATGTATTGTTTGCGCGTATCTGTTTCAATAAGCCAACACGCAAATAATAATAATAACGTCTTTATCGTCTAACGAAAGTAAAGAAAACATAATAATTTGACGTCGCTCGAGTAATGTGATAAATTATTGTTGTAATATTATATTGAGTTTTTATTTAACATTTATAAACCAATGTTGATTCGTGTACCAGATGATAAATACGTGTGACGACTGTACTTGAAACGCGTAATTAATCTCATACCGATATTTCCCAAATCAAAGTCGTTTTCTCGAAATAATACCGAATTTTTTCATAAAACATTATAGCATACCGATCTCGTCATTTATAAAATAAAATATTAGAAATGTATGATACTATAATGTTTTGAATTTGTTATGTTTATAGTATCTGAAATACAGTGTTCGTTTTCGACGGACTCGCTGAGGGTGGGAAAAGCACTTTTAGGAGTCAAAGACGTGATATCCGCCCGGCTAAAGAAACCCGAAGGGTTCAAGGGGCACCCGCTGTTTGCCGATGACCGGTCCGTCGATCCATTGATCGATCCAGTCTGTCAGATACGACCCGATTTGTCGGACGTATCGCTGCTGACCTACAACCTGTTGGTCACCGACTTCACGCGGTGTGGCGTGCTCAGGCGAAATGTAAGTTACAAATTTTCGTTTTTTATTATATTATTATATAAGTATAATTATTTTACCATCTTAGTCTACTGTTATCAAGAGCATATACAAGTCAGGCTGACTTGTTTTTTCTGTTTTCCCATAATGTTTATGAAAAAAGAAAAAATACAGAAGCTCGTATCGTTCATACCACGATTTGTTGTGCGTGATTAATGAAGTCCGGTGGGGATCGCATAAAATTATTTCAATATTATATTATGATCTCTACCGGATGTGTGCACGTAATTTGACGGATGGTAATAATATTATCATTAGGGAGTCCAGCTGAGGACTTTTAGAGTTAAAACAATAAAAAAATAAACACACTCCTCGAAAAATTACTGATTATTAATAAATTATTGAACAATAATAATTAAGGTCAGGGAAAAAAATATGAAAGATTTTTTGAATAATGTAAGGATATAATGTTGTAAATTTTGATGGCATATAATAGAAATCCAACATACAACATACAATTAAAAAAATAAATTTTAGTGTAATGCTCTTATACATCAAAATAGGTTCTTTTATCAAATCATTCATTATTTCAAAACATGTTTAAATTTATTAATTTTAATATAATTAATATATTATACTAGCTGTCACCCGCGTACTACTCCCCCATGGATAGTTGTTTGCAAATCGTGGGGCTGTTTCAAATCCTGTCTAGTCATCTTATAGTTATTTCGATCACAAAATGTTATACATTTTACGTACCTTATACCTAGTTACGCAAAATAATAATAATTTAAAGTGTTTATACATTTCTCATAAATATACGCATAGATAATAAAAACAATTTTTTTCTCACATTAATATCATTATTTTTACATACGAGAAATATATTATGTAATAATATTTTAACGTCGTTAAATGAATAATAATAATAATTATTATTAAACAACAACATAATATGTAGGGCTTCACATCATACAGCCAATCAGCGCGCTATGCTTACTATACTACTTTTCTATTGGTTATTATTATTATTATTGGATGCGTTTTAATCTATCTTAATTATTCGAGTCTCAAAATTAAATTCGTCAGTCGTAGTTCGAACGCAGTGATATATACTTCAACCCCGCAGGGCCATTCAAAGGTCCGAGCCTTTGTCATATTTCATATACGTCTACAATAATAATTGATTCATGGTCGATTCTATATACACATTCTGAGGTGGCTCGTGGGCAATCGCTTAACTATAGGTACGCTTTAAACAATTATTTTAATACATTATACATCGAAATTCAAATTTTACAGGATAGACATAACACTTATTTTGTGTAGCTTATTATGTTTTCTTTTCGAAATAAATGAAATAAAGATATACATACTGTTACTATAGGATAACATTTTTTTAAATACTTTAATGCATGAAAATTAAGTTACAAATTTTAAGTGCTATTTTTTGAGGATAACCTAAAATGTGTTGTTCCAAAAAAAGTACTAATTTGCTAACTTAAACTTTAAATACTCGCAGATAGTTATTAACCTACACAGCCGAATTATCATTTATAAATTAAAATAATCTAAATAATATTTTAATAAAAATTTCAAAAATGATAACTATAAAAAATTGTAAAAATTTACATTTTTTTTTTTAATAGTTAGTTTTTAACGACATAAAATGATTTAAGAATAATATTTTTAAAATAATTTATAGTTTTTAAAACAATGCATTTTTTCTACAATAGATAAATCATAACTCATAAAGTTAGGTTATCGGTAGTTATATCCTCAGCCCTTTAGGCATCTACTATTATTATAGAATAATACACCCATTAATTGATGTCACGTGGAATTCAAACCCGATTATTATTGTGCGGACGAAATCTTTTTAATATTTTGATCACCATACGTATATGTTTTTTTAGGGTTTTGTGCACGTCCGAGTGTGGTTTCCGCAGTTCCCCGGCGTCGTCATGATGTCTGACCAAGAGCTGATCATAATGTGCAAACCACCAGAACCGACTGTGATCGAGAACAAAGCCGCCGGATTCGCCGGAAGTTTGTAAGTCCACATAATTCTATACATATATAATATAATATTATTATAATTTATTGGTAAATCTTGTCCGCGCGTGAGGGAAGCATCCGTTTCGCTGTGATGCGATCAATCATAGAAAACGACAGCATCCTCGTAATTGTGATACGTGGTTTTGCGATTTTTTTTTTTTTTGAAATAAATACCTCACACGCGTCAACCCATCAAATTCATGAAATTATAATATATTATTATTTTCGTGAGGTGTGTTTGACGACTTTATCTAATTGTTTGGATGTAAAAAAAAAAGCGCATTTCGTTATGATATACGGTCTGAATTGGCGTGTAAAACGCGTTTACGTATATAACATGGGGGAAAAAACGGTAAACGAAAACCTAATATTGAAACACACTGTCGTAGAATATTAGACGAGCGTACCAAAAATAAATTAATTAGACTTAGTGAATAACGCCGCAGTAACAGGTATGCCATTAGTGCTTTTACGCATCTATCGACTCATACATATATACTATATAGGTACCAGTACGGTCAAATTCAATCTAAATTATAATATCGAAAAATCTATAACAACGCCATGTGCGCACGTACACGTCATTATAATGAGAGTGTGTGCACTAAACACGGAATTTCAATTTTTTAATTATTGGTACCAAAATATAAAAACGTCATTTTGAAATCATTATACTAGGGCAAGCTATAATATTATACTTCTACAGTTATACCTATCTACAAATAATTTATACATTCTAAACCTTCCTTGAATTATTAAAATAAGTCTAGTGTTTTGTTGTTTTTATAAGCCTCTCAGACATAAAATTTGTTTTTAGATTCTGAACGAAGTGATGAATGTATTGATTTTACAATGATGTGTGTTTTTTTTTTTATTTTTTTTTATTTTTGTGTCTGTCACCACGTTTTGGAGCAGCAAAAGTGCTCCGATTTTAAAAAGTGGACCCTGTTTCGGATAGGAAAGTGAATGTAGTTTGTACTTTGGGGGGTCAAAAGTAAAAAATTTCCAATAGTTTTCAAAAGCGCCGGGAAAAACCAAAAAAAAATGACGGAAAAACGCAAATTTTACGCAAAACCAGTTTTCGACCAAATCGATTTTTTTTTATGGTTGTAATTCAAAAACTAATCACTGAAAATACTTGAAATTTTCACCAAATGTTAATGTCAGTGGTATCCGTATATAGTTAAATTTTCAAAAAATTTTGACTTTTTTTGAGTTATTTATAGACCACTGAAATTTTCGATTATTTTGAGAAATTTTTTTTAAAGTATCGATAAAAAATTTTTGGATGACCAAAAAGTTTTGAAAATTTAATACAAGGTTCCTTATGAGTTGTTTTTAATGTAGCTAAAAAAAATTAAAAATCGTTAGTCACAATTTTTTTTTATAAGCGTTTTTAGTTCAAATTTTTACGAAATCTGTCGAAAACGCGAAAATTTGCTAGTAATTTTGAAATTGAAAAATCATGAAATTTTTTTCTTTTATAACTAAGTTTTGAAAATTTTTTACAAGGTTCTCCATACATTTTTCTTCAAATATCTGTAAAAAAAACTCTACCGGATTCAGACAAAAAATTTTTATGAGTGTTTGAAATTTAAATTTTTACAAAAACCGCGTTAAATAACAGTTTAGCCTCAAACGATTTTTGATATTTGTTATTATTCAAAAAGTATAAGTCGTAGATACTTGAAAATTTTACCATTTATTAAGATTCGCGTTTTCTTTACGTGATTTAATTTTCAAAATATTATGACTTTTTTTGAGCTAATTATAGACAACTGAAATTTTCAATTTTTCTGAAAAAATATTTTTGAAGTGTCGATAAAATCTTTTTGGCCCTATCAAAATACTTGAAAATTTAATGCAAAGTTCCTCATAAGTTATTATTATAGTGATTAAAAAATTATAAGAATACATAGGCACAATTTTTTTTTATTAGCATTTGAAGTTCAAATATTGACAAAAATTCGTCAAAACTATGAATACTTGCAAATTATTTTGTAGGTATATTTCATAAAAATTTTTGTATAAGTAGCTAAGAGTTGAAAATGTAATACAAGGTTTTTCATAAGTTTAGCTTACAATATTATTATAAAAGAACTTAAATTTTGTTGTATTCAGGCCATTAAAACATAAACCACCTTTTTCACCAACCACTAGAAATTATATTCTAGGCTGACAAATCATCTTTGTTCAGAATCGTTTTTCGTATACAATGATAACTATCATTGGATTCAAATTTAACACTCCTATAATATATAATAATGATCCATACGGCACCTAATGTACAGCAGAGCGGTACTCACTTGCCCGCTTTTTATATCTACATTTATTATAAGTGATTGTTATTACTCGTGGCTTTTATTTTAGTAATCTTTTGACTGGTTCAACGGGATCCCAAATAATTTGTTTAAAAAATTTAGGACCAATTAGTAAATTCCTGTGGATTTGCAATTATATCAATTCGATTTAAATATTTAACTGATAATATCTCTACTGTAATACCTGATTATTTGTTATGATATATTTCTATTTATAGTTTTCGTTAAGTTTCAATTGAAATAATATTCTCAGTTGCTTTTTGTTAAAATCGGTCGATAATTTTTATAGTATATAAATCTTAATCAAGTCAACCATACACACACTCTTAATAGGTAGTAGCTGTTATTCATTATTATATTTATGTAAAATAGTCTATATTTAGTTATAGGATCATATTTCTAATTATTTAAGTAGTGATAGGTACTCAGTTCTTTTTTTGAAAGATTAATAATATTGTTTAGTAATTATTTTACTATTGTGCTATCAAAAATTCATAGGAATAATAAGTTAGTATCGTCACAGGACACTTCTCAAATGATAAAAAAATTTAAATAACTAGAAATATGGTCCTTTAATAATAAGTAAACTTAAAATTCTATAAATCAGAAATGTAATAAAAGTTATTATTAAGGGAAAGTGGGGGGGGAGGGGGGTGTTTCGATGACGGTTATAAATCACCCTTTAGGCACGAGTGTTTTCACATATGGTATTATAATATCATATCACTTTAATTGTGCGATTTAATACAGAAGAGAGGCGACGGAAATAGGCGGTCGTTCGAAACGAAGAGGATAGAAAAAAGTGCAGAAACGGCTTTCCGTAACGGTATTGTCAAACAGTTGGTCTCGTTGAAATGTGTAAATGTGTAATACGGGCGCTGTGTCTATATTATATTATATATACGACGCGATAGGTGTATTATACTTATGCGAGTATTCCGTACTGGAATATATGTACCTGCGCGCTGACCGATATCAATAGTTCGGTTATTGTGTCTCGGTTGTTACGTTTTTCTTTTGTTATTATTATTATTATTTAATAATAATAATATTAGTACTGTTACCCGAGCCGTATGTAGAGTAAGTCTGTCGGTATGTTCTTTACTTTATGGTCAGTACACACCGTGACGGCAATTGTATGTGTATATTTGTCTGTGTGTATACCTATATACGAACAACGACGACTATAACGATACTTACGAATAACGATATACCTACTCACGATGATGACGACAATGACGATAATAATAATAACGACAACGAGGCTGTGCCTGTGACTTTAAGTACCATATTATGTGTTTATAATATAGCAATATTTACGACGACCGTCGTTGTAACCATTAATCAAATTAAATTTCGACGCTCGGTGACCATAACTATTTCGAATTGTGGATTAAGATTAATGTCGGTATTGTAAATATAATATATACATATATATATATATTATTTTGCAGACTAGTGTATCTCGACCATATGACGATCATGTGATATTGAATAAAATAGGTTTACACGCGACGACGGTGATAACGAAAATTATTTAAGCCGTTATAATTCGTCGTTATTATAACAGGTGTACCGTCGATACTGTGTTATAATACGATTATATATTTTTTTTTTATTTTGGACATTAGGTAAAATAATATTATAATGGACGACGAGCGATTAATTAACGGATAATCTTTGAAGTTAGTCGAGCCATAGGTACAATCGTATTCGTAACAATCGTTTATACTTAATCGACATTTTTATACATAGTTCGTATTTTTTTCCCATGTTTGGCTTGAAATGCTGAATTATGCTATTTATTTGAAATTCACACATTTAATCAGATGTGTTATTTTATAATGTTTCAAAAAAAAATTCTCAGTGCGTAAAAATAGGAAATATATATAGCAGTATTAATATTATATAAACGTTAAGTTTAAATACTTAATACGATTGTTTTAATTATAGCCTATGGTAGGTACGATAATAGAACTTAAGTTACGTATAAAACAATAATTTAATTTACGTAAAATTCCACTAATTTTGTTTCATTTTTATTATTTGAACATTATAAACCTACCAATAGATGCAACTACAAAAACTGTAGTTAAAATTAATTTCTAATCCTTTAATATAGGTACTCTATATGTACCACAAAAATAATTGATTTTTTTTTTTTTAAAAAACATTTAATATAATGCGCAAAAGGAAAAAAACTGATTTTATATCCGTATAGAAGGAAATACACAATCATATATTGTGTAATATTAAAAACTTACGGTGTTTGCATTAAAAATGCGTTAGCCATGATTTTTTTTCAGAAACCTTCACAAACAAATGCGACAACTAATAAAATATCTGTTTTTGTACAAAATAATATGTAAGTATGTAAAAATATGCATATCGAGTGAAATATAATAGCATACATAGTATAATGTAGGTATGTACTATAGGTAAATAACGTAGGTACATAATATCGTATTTTATAAAAAAAAAAAGAATAAATCTCGATTCATAAATAATAGAATACTCTTTGCGCAGATAATAATTGTTGACGTTTTCTTGGTATATTATTTGTCGAATTTAAAGAATAAGCGACATTTTTTTATCGCATTTATCCACATAATGCAGTGTATTGTGTTTACTACGTTTATTATATTTATGATATATCCATCTGATACAACAATTATATTATTAAATGGAATTTATTTATATGTGGGTATATACACCTCCACTTATTGTCAATACAACACGGATCAAGAATTGTTTTATGTTTTTTTCTGCAATAGATCTATAGACATATCGGTGGAAAAAAAACGATCATTATTTGTATTATTATCATCATTATTATTCGCATGTCCTATATAATATGCGATACATGTGTGTTGTATGTACGCGTATACGTATTTAAAGAAAAAGATATTTAAATAAACAATATAGCCGAGACGAACGTGATCGCGAAAAAAAAAATAAAAACCTAAATTCACATTTTCACGGTACTGCGCTCGCTTCCTTCTCCGCGGACATCTCTTTTGCGCCCGCTCGTTTCGCCTACTGACCCAATTGCCACACACCTATGAAAGATGACACACTAAACGCGACGATGCGAAATATTATGTGAAGTACGATGTGTGTGTGTGTGAAAATTTTTCTATTATTCGATTTCCGATTGGCTTCACTGGCATTATAAACGTTTTAAGGTACTCAACATCCCATGCGGTACCACCAAATACCTACGTAACAAACGTCAATATACGATATGATTTATCAAAAATATAATGTTTATTATATCTTTTAGAGCTATTTATAAAACAAATATATTACAGAACAGTGTGGTTCTAAACCCGGGGTTCGTTATTTTATTATAGGCTTAGCCAACGAATATTTTTAAAGTGCACGGATATTTGTGTTAGCATTATACCAATCAAATCATTCTAATAACTATGAGGTATGTAAATTTGACTCGTGTTTTAGGTTACGAATTGTATTAAGTAGATATAAGTTTAATTTTAATAATTTTAGTAAATCATCCATTATATGTCTTGTTATTTCAATAATCGATTTATGTGTAAACGATTATCTTAAAGCAATTTTAATTGTTGGATAAATTATATTATAATATAGGTATAAAACAAATTAAAAAACAATTGGTCCTCAAAGAGTGTAGAGAAATAGGATTAACTTAAAAAGTTTGAAAAGCGTTGTGGCTTATATATTATAATATTGTATTGGTGGTGAGAAATATTATCACGTGTACGCGGCTTTGGCTATACCTACTAGTAAATTGTCTGTCTCATACGGGTGTGTGAATAAATACAATGTGGCCAATATTATTCCTTATATTATGATCATCCATATAAATTATAAATTGTATATAAAATAATTGTTGAAATCGTATGATTTAACGTCTTGTTCGTTTTTTCCACAGCCCACACGGTGCGCGAGTATCTGGAGTTGTAGAAGAGACGCCTGGTAGACTTGAATACGAGGTGGCGTTATACAAGGAAGCGCCAGCCCGATTGACAAACTTGAGCCACAACAGCGAACTTCCAGTCGATCAGGCCGTGCCTATTGGTACTAAACTTCAACTCCGAGCCAGAATAAACCCACATTCAGGTCAGTAAATGCACAAAAAATTAAAAAAAGGACACAATTCTAATGTTTTATGATAAATTAAATAATATTAGGTAGATGATATAATTTCGTGTAAGTTCGATCATTATACAATGATCGTATAGGGTAACTTGTTTAAATTAAATTTATTTTTTCGATATTTACATCTTCAGTTTTGGCCAAAAAATACATATATTACCTAGTAATATGCGATTATAGTCTTTTGGTTAATGTCGAGAAAGTCTAAATCTCACAAAACAATATTATACCAGTGTAAAGTAAACAAACAATCTGATCAGTTTATAGAAAACATTATAAATACTATTTTTTTTATTGGTCATTAGGTAATTGATTATAACCCATCGCTCAATTATTTTATTATTACTAAGCTTCTTCCGCTCCGGGCAAGTGTTCTATTTAAACCTTATGTCCTCTATGCTGTTTTTACTCATTATTTTTTCGTCGCGTGATATTAATTATAACCTATTCGTCATGTTGAAAAATGTTTAAGATAAAAATCAACAATCATATTGTATTAATTACCAAGCGCATCGTAGTTTCTCGAATTAATTTACAAAACTAGCGTGGTTACCAATTTTATCTGCTATCATATAATAAATGTTATTATATTCATATATTTTTCAAACAACGTTTTGGACAACGTAATTGTACCAAACGTTGACCTACAGCTAGCCTAAAGATCGAAATTAATATGTCACCACCACGGCCGTGAACGATTAAGAAAATTATATTTACCAAAAAAAAAAAGGAAAAGAAAACGTTGCACGATAATCCGTCAAATTAGCATATTAATATTATTAATTAGATGATACGGCGGCTATCAACGCCGATCGAGAGTTACTTTTCCCGGTCAAATTCATTATGTTATTGAGTAGAAAGTAAGTTCATCGTGTACTTAATTCGGTTAAAAACTACTTCCAATGAGTGGAATAATATTATAATAATAGTAATAACAAAATCACTTAAATTTTTTATCTCTTAACAATTTATCGAAAGAAATAGTAAGTACATAACTCATGAAGACAATTATTTTCGTTCTTGTATGCTCTTTTATACATCATAATTTATAATATCATATTATAGCAGGTTCCTACATACACCGAACAGATTAGTTCTTTTTCTAGTGAAAATGTTTACCTTTTTAAAATAATTAATTTTTTTTTAAGAAATTTTTATTTTTATTATTTAAATATAAATTATCTATACATTATTTACTAATAATAAGTTTGTTACTAAAAACAACCAATTCGATTTTTAAACGAAAACTCATATTTTTAATTTTATAATATTAAATATAATACTTATAGTACCTACTTATAGATAGTTTTCTTAAGATTTAAGGAAAACAATTTTAAATACTAAAAATTAATAATTTTTATTGCAAAATATATAGTTTAGTGTTTAGACTTTAGAGTTTAGACCAACACGTATTTTGAGATAAAAATCCTATTGAAAATCTCCTCAAATAGTTTAAAACTGCAATAAATTTTTTCAATATGTGATTTATGTACAATAATTATACGTCAGTATTGATTCAAAAATAAAATATTGAATTAAAATTCACTAATAAGCATAAGAGTAAAACAGTGAGGCTGGTATAAACATTTTATTCAATCGTATTTCGTTATCGAACATTTAAAAAAAAAAATAAAAATAAAAATTAATATTCACGATAAGTAATGCATTTGATAAAATAATAATTGTTTATAAAAAAATCAATTTATGTGCACAACGCATTTACTATTTTTCTGTATGTTAGGTTATCTGTTGTTAATATTACATGGCAAAAAACATGTAAAAACATGGCAATTCGATTATTTCTTTGTGATTTTAATACTAATTTGTTTGTTATTTAGCTTGGAAGTTCGTTAAGTTGATGGAAGTGTCTGTATCCCCAGATCCCGACAACGCACACGTATCTGGTAGTGTTGCTTTGGTAAAAGACGGGTAAGTTTCAAAGATAATATTTTATAACATTTATAAACGTATAATATAATGTAAAAAAATTATTAGTATCCACACAATATTCGATTGACTGGTTAGTGTTTACTCAATTTTGGGTGGTAACTAATTAATGAATACTAAAAATAAGAAAATTTTGTGAATTGATAAAATGCCCACATGATAAAATAATATTAACTATTATTACATACATTTATATAATATTACAAAAATAAAAAAAAATAAATTATGAAAATCATTGTAGATAAATGGTTAACTATAGTTTAAAAACACAATATTGTAGAATTAACTTAAAAATAAATGAAAATAATTAATGTGAATTACTCAAACGAATGATAGTCGAACCAAAATAAATAATATAATATTTTTACACGATAAAAAAAAAAAAAAATTAAATAACCGTAAATTTATACAATACGACTTACATACTCGAATCCGTATGAATGTTAAAATTTCTAAATATTACTACAATTTTAAAGACAGAATAGGATACAAATATATGAAGTTTGCTTTATTGAATGCATATTCAACATTAATTGTTGACTAATTTAAATGTACGAGTATTTTTATTTTTGGCAATTCAAAAAAATACGCAAATATTATTTAATCTACGAGTATTTATTGAACATAATATATATTTTGATATCAATTATAATACTCAATCGTATTTTTAATAAATAATAATTTATAATAAACAATCTAATCTCAACATTTAACACATTACAGACATTTATTACATTTTTTAATAACATGTCTTTTTTATATTGTTTAATTTTTGACATATAAAGTGTATTAATTGAAACATAAAAATTCTAGTATTTTTCGTATATAATAGAGAGATATAATATGAAAAATTAATTTTGTAAAAATAAATATAAATTTCAATTCAATTCGAAATCAATGTAGGTTTATCGTTTGCCATTTTTGAATTCGTATATTTTTTATTTTTATAATATAAAACCACAACTTAATATTATTTACCATTTATATACACCGTCACGTCATATACACATTACAATATATTGTTTATGATGTGTAAAACGTCTTGTTATTTTTGGTTTTTTTTTAAATTGTTCAACGATTTTTACAGTAAATTTAAAATATAAATGACTTAAGTACTAGCGTATTTTACACATAGGTACTCGTATTACTAAAGTCAAATAAATATTTTATTATTATTATTATTTTTAAGAATATTTCATAAATTGTATTGTCTTATGTGTCCATAATTAATCTGTATACGTTTATTTGGATAAAATGCACTTCATTGTATTATTTCATACTTCGTATACTTAGTTTCTCTTTTAATCTTCCTCACCACCTCAGCATCAATGTAACCTCAGGCCTCTTTGCCATTACTGATAACAATCTCCATCAGAAGCATTTTATTTTATTTTAATTCACAATAACGTCATACAATACGTTTCACGCATACCAGCAGCGGTACACATTTTATACTCCTGAAATAATAATGACGGTAATTTACGAGATTCTTACTAATATTTTAATAACTAGAACACCGGACATAATATTACCTATAATAATATTAATAATAATGGGTTTATATTCTATAGCGTCTACCGAACGGAGATTATTAATTCGGCGCGGTGGACAATCGTTGTCAGTGGTTTTTAATATGAAAAAAAAGTGAATTAAGGCAAAATAATTACGCCAACACATAAAAATAAATTTTGGGAAAAGTTTGATAAATTACGACTTACGATTCTAGACCAATGGCGCCACTTTCTTCATCAGGGTTAAGGCTCACCGCAATAAAATTAATATACAATAACCAAGTTTCCACTATTTATTATGGGAGGGTGAGTAGAAAGGAGGGCGGGATAAACGAATAGAAAGATAAATTACCACAAACAAACATGCATTATATATTATTATTATACAGTATAATATATATTATAAACGATGTATATGGTATATTTTATAAAATTAAAGGAGTTTCCTGTTAAGTGATACAAACTTATTTTTATTTTTTTTTTTTTTTGAAGAGATTCACCCTTTTTAAAGTAGATATTTTATATATATTTCATTTTTACTTAAAAAAAAGTGTATGTACAGTCTAGAACACTCCTCAAATGCTAAATATTATAAATATTTGGTTCTTTAGAAAATTTGAAAATCAATAATTATATACAGTGAACCTTCCATTTTAAGTAGTTTCGATCACACTACTTAAAATGGAAGGTTCACTGTATATAATTATTGATTTTCAAACGATGTTTTCAATGTTACGTCGATAAACCACTCACGATGAATTGGGACAAAATATTATAATACTATTATGATGCGGACATATTATTATTAAACTCACTTATAACTACATAAAATTGTCCATGACCTAGTGATAGGCGCATCAGCCCGGAACCTATATGTATACCTATAAACCTACCTACCTATAAGACCGATGACGAATATGGTGTACGGTGACATTATTGTTTATTATAACCGTGAATAATTCTGGTGTTTATATTTTATTATTTTTCATATGCTTGCAGATGCCGGAATCGAGATTTTGCGACAATCATTCCACACCAGCCAGCCAAGTATCGGGAAAGACACAACGAAGTGTTTTTGGACTTCGAGGCGTTCCTGTTGAGCACCATGAAAGAACGATCGACATTATGGATTCATTCACAGATTAAAGCTTGCATGGATGCCAACGACTGTCAGCCGGTGAGTAATCCAACTCGATACGACTTGTCCCAAGCTAGCCCTGATTGACGTTAGGGTTTTAATTTCTAGATTCAAATTGGTCCCCGATACCCAAAAATTTACACACCGATAATATTTAAAGGTTTTTGATATTTTATGCGACAGGGGTCTGAATTCGTTTTTTAAATAATCGAGTCAAACTATACCTAAACTATACCAGTTATACGATATTTTAACTCATTAGGGCCTGAACACACGAGTAAAAATCATGACGATTCGATTATATAAAAAATAAACTTTTTTTTTCAAAATTTCTATAAAGTTTATAACGGTTTTATGTTTTCTATATTTTTAATTAAATAATACTATACCTAGGACACATTATTATAATAATACGTAATTAATTATTTTATTTATTTTTACAAGCGAAAAATGCAAATAATAATAATTAATTCGCATCAGCTCTCTGTTAATAATATAATATTATCGTATTATAATGTTTAGTTTAACGCTCATACGTATGTCTTAATGGCATACCGTAAACATATATATTCATACATAGGCACGTTTCAGTGCAGTGGTTGAAATTGCACGCAAATCTCATTTTAATTTTATGTTGTGTATTATTATGGCCATTATACTATCGTCTGGGTGAGTGACAAAGAGAGCTTGATGATTCGGTAATGACTCTTCTTTTCTGCTACGCGATGTAATTATTATAATACGTGCTGCGAACGGATTGCTCGGCGTACCAAGATCCGCGCGTATATACGAATTTTTTTTGTCCAAATTCCGACCAAGTGTGATGTGTGTGTTGCATTTTAGGATTTTTTCGTGACGCCGAACCAGTTAACTTTTTGCACAGACCGTAACGTCTGTCTGGTTGTAATAATAATATTGTAATGTGTAATGTTTACGTTTACAATGCGATCGTCGTAAATTACACAGTTGCCACTTGGTTTGCGGCACGACTCGCGTAGTCCGTTGTCAGTAGCGTTCGTCGAGTGGCCACACGCTAGACGGCTAGTTCATTCCTGCGCTGGCATTCGGACATAATAATAATACATAATATTGAAAAACCGTTAAAATTGCATGACCGTCACGATTTTGCACCGTGTGGAATCTTGGGTGAGACAGGACGACGAGACTTTAATGAAATAAATACGTCTCGTCTCATCGTTGGGAAATTCTTATATTAATTCGAAAATAATTATAATATTACGAATTCACGTCTTGTGTTGAATATATTATTCAGTTCAATCCGCGGTTATTTGAACATAACCTAAGATTTAAAAGTAACAAATCGTAAAAAGATATTCTTTGGGTTAAAATTTATGTTTTAAATATATCAGTTAAAAATGTCAAAACACGATTCGCGATTTTAATGTTGACGTTTAGTTTATAAGAATTTTTTTCCACGATACAGAAAAACAATTATTGACATTCATAGTGGTTATATGAGTTATGCTATAACTTTTATAGTTCGTTTGTATTTATGTTGAACGAAGTGATTTTGCAACTGAATGTATTGTTGTTTACATTTTTCGTATTTTAAATTATTATTGAACTACAATATTGTTCGAATGAAAATCATAAATTTGAGTAAAAGAAATCCGGCACAATAATATTTATATTAATATTAATATATGATAATTACTGTTGAGCGCTACTTTTAATATTTTTTTGCAGATTTTATTCCACTGGTTTATTATTCTTATTTGTGATTTCCGTGTTTTTTTTTTATTCATTATTCATTTTAATATTTTGTATAGCATTATATTAATGAAACTATTTTCAACACGATTCAAAATCATTTTTTTTTTTTTTAAACGAATAATTTGAGTTTTATTAGGTAGTTAATACTGTTTTCTGTTCCTTGTGTAATGTGTATATTATCTATGGTAAACATCTATATAATGATATGATAGTCACTTTTAACGATACTTCTCCGAATAAGTATAATATTACCATCGGAAAGTTCTATAGCCTCATAAACTTTTAAAACCCTGCAAATTTAAGCACTAGTAAGATCGTGTTTTTCCATAGAGTTTTGGGGGCTCAAACTTTTTCGTTTAAAAAGTATGGGACGTTCGAGAAAAGATATACTCACAGCAGCGACTATAATAACATAAAAGTATAGAAAACGCATTATTATATGTTTTGCAGTTATTTGTCAGGTTAGCTGGGCTTAAAATATTTTGTGTTTCCCGGATCATGGTCGACGCGATATATTATACATTTATACCTATATTAACCATAGTCGTGATTTTCAGGAATACTGTCTGGACTTGTTCGAGCCATCTGGACACGGACGTAGGCGCAGGAGGTACGTGCCGGGCACCGGTAATGGAACCGCTCTACAGCAGCAGCAGACGTCAGCGGTCGACGACCGGAACACGACCAACTTCGCCAAGTTCAAGGAGAATATCGAGTACACAGTAATCATGCCCGAGGATATCTACCACGGTGCCGCGACCTCGTCTGAAAACAATTGCGGGACGTTCCTCGCCCTGTCCGGGGTCCTGGGCTGTCTCCTGTTCATCGCCGCCATGATACTGTGCTACCTGACTTCCCGGTTGCAGGCGGCCATCGGATCCAAGTACAGGACGGCGCAACAGGACTCGTTCGGCAGTGGTCGTCTCCATTCCGGCACCGGTCAACCGTCAAAGTTTCCGGTGTCCTACGCATCCGGTTCGTCGATGTACTCAGGTCGGCTGCACTGACGTCCGCCGTTCAATCATATAGATTCGATTATTTTATTAAATCTTTGTATATAGTTTGTTTTTTTCTCCATTACGACAGAACCTCTTATACGTAATATATTATAGACGCTTGATTCATGATTCAATTCGTACACGATCGTTTTTCAAGTTTAGGTTTTGTACTCAGTATACGGCCACAGGATGATTTTAACAATGAACATTCGCATATTGTCCAGGTACATATTTTTCAAGAGAGAATAACATTATTTTAATGGTATTTTCTATAGCGTTGGTTTCTCATATTTTTTATTTTATTTAAAACATATATTTTATTAATGAAAGATTAGAAGATAGTTAAATGAACGTTACTGTTCTATTTTTTTTTCAAAAATTAATTGAGATAATGAGTGTTTGTTGTTGAAAAAATCATCCTATTAAAAATTATGTTTAATTTACGTATGCTTAAACCATGGATGGAACTCCATGAAATCCTTTGTTTTTTTTTTTTTGGGGGGGGGGGAGCAGAAATTTACAAGTAGGTATACGATCGTCTTTGCAGAAGATTTTTTGACTCGTTGATATTTTGAATACAGCATCTTTTATTGGTACCATGTTTTCACCAAAATTCAATTACCGTAATGAGATTATATTGTTTGAAGATACTAAAAATTGTCTATATTATTATGTCGGTCCTTTTTTTTGACTTAAATTCACGACACCTTGGCGTCATGTCACCCGTTTGTTTTATAAACCTTCGTTAGACGTGTCATCAGTCACAAAACTGTACCTAACCACATAAAAGTAACCACGACGAGTTGAATTGAATCGTGATTTAAACGATACTATTGTGTGCTTTTTGGTCAACCGACGCACAGTATGATATAGTATACACAGTATTATATTACAATATAATATAGTACAGAGATGTTATTGCAGACTCTGTTTAGTATAATATTAAGTTCTGGTCAATTAAGCTCGATATTCTATAAAATACAATATAATTTAGTTATTAAAAGAATTATGTTTTCCGATGATAATATATTATTATTATTACATTATTTATGTTATCGTCTGGACGTATAATATATCACCGCTCTACTACTTACTATTATTTTTATTATTACACTTAAGTGCATCGTATTATTTATGTGGAATCTTATATAGACTAGTTAAATGTAATATTATTATTGATACGTGTTCATTTTAAAAATTTGTATTTTTTTTTCTAATATTATTATTACTATTTTGTACTCGGACGCGCGATATCATTAAACATTGTATTATAAACTTTGTAGGCGATTTCATGAGCATTATTTTCGATATTAAGATGATAATATTATTATGATACAATATAATTATAAGTAGTAGTATATAGCGTATATTTTTTAAAATACTATTTATGTAAACGTGTGTATTTACAATATAACTATTAGAATAAATAAATACGTTTAATTTTGATTTTTCGTGTTTTTGGAACGATTTGTACCGCACAAAATTATAAGATTATGTTTTTAATTAAATATTATTGTTATAATATGTAAGTCGTACTTATACGCGGTTCGCGCTCGTCTATTCTCGTTCCAAAATTTTACAGGCTTATTCGCGGATTAATTTTCGTTTGTATTTATTTAACGGCCCGATCCGTTGTTATTTTAAGTATTTCGTCCGACCGCAGTGTACCGGACCCGACAACCATATGGTCACGCGAGTATTATTTTTATAGAACTTTTAGCTTGTAAATCGGTACACAAACAGATCGCCAAAACGGTGTCCCGAATAAATATTTTATTATTATTTGAGACGTCGTGTTATGGCGTAAAAAATAAATTTAATTAAAAATATCGATTTTAATAAAACTTTATGTATTAAATTATTATGGATAGGTATTAACTAATTATATTTGGCAGTTATTCGTGTTATAATTTCCACGCATTAACACGATATGTTCGTATATCGTTATTATTATTCTAGATGGATTTACACGAGAAATATTATTATGTCGGCCGATCTGAATGATAAAATAATTTACCTGTTACCTACTCATCTGCTGTCGTATGTACATATAGTGATTGTTCAATCACTAAACATATTTTAATGAATTAATAGTGAGTTAATGGTCTCTTAAAACATGATTTAGTGGTCCACGGTCGGCCCATTAAATTTTATTGAACCATTAAATTAATTAACGTTTCGCGCAACCCTGTACTATAGTAGATACGTACAAAACGTTTTCAAAAATTGTTTTTTTTTTTGAAAATTTAATTTTGTTCAAACCGTATCATAAATTAAATTTTATCAGAACGGTTTTAAACACGCGTATAATTCAAGACAATTTATTAATTTCTCGATTAGAAAGAAAGGATATAGTGAAATATTGGTCTGGTGCACCAGAACTAATAAATAAAACCGTGTGGATCTAATATCGTAGTTTATTGTTAAATCATAATATATTATAATCATGTAATATAAACATATATGATATTAGGCGTGTGTTAAAAAATCAATGTACAACTTTTAACTCAAAACCTTATATTATTTTAATCGATTTTGTAGAATTTATGAAAAGATTTTTACATTGAAATAAATAATATTAATATAAATAAACAATAATTAGAGCGTAGTAGGGGGGGGGGGTCAGTATTTTTTCGGTAGTTGAATTATTATGTTATATCATATTATAATATATGTGTATAATAATAATAATATATATATTATAAATAACGTTACATTTTTATATTGTAATTTTGTAGTTATAATATTAAAATTGGTCGTCATATATTTTAGGCTATAAAACATTTACACCATGTTTTATAATTATCAAAATACAACTTACAGTAGTGTTATAATATTATATCAGTATCAATATTATTATTATTATTATTATTAAATATATAGATAATATATAATATATTATTGTGGAAATCAAAATATACGCGTATTATATAGTTTGTAAAGTAATATAATAATAACATAATGAGATAAAACAAGTTTAATAATTATTATTTTTGCAAGTGTATAGCCAATAGATAGTTACTTATTATAATAGTATATTGAAAATAATATTATGATGGTTTTTTTAATCATCGTGTACAAGGTATACGATCAAAAACCATTATATAGATTGTCTTTTAATTCTAGTTAAAAAGTTAAATGTATAAACTAAAACATAATAATATTTTTACTATTTATTTATAGTATGACGTATGTGAATTATTCGGATCGCGTTTAAAGTTTGAACTATTAGTCAAAATTGGTACCAATCGTATGAATATTATTATAATATATAGTTAATATTAATATGATTATTTACGCGTTACGTATATTATATAACCGTTTCCGTAAACTCGATTTGAATAACTGTTCCAATTTATTTTCATCGAAAATTATCGAGATCCTGATTTTTTGAAGTTTTAAACTGCGCGTGTATATAATATTATAATAGAAACATAATAATATAGTCTATAATAGGTAAAATAAATAAACGTTTGAAGATCAACGACTGCAAGCGACGGTTTCGCGATTAACGTCGAAAATCCGTGTGTACATAATATATAATAATATTGTATGCGCACACAATTATTTTTATACAACAATAAAATCGTAACTTACAAATATTATAATATTATTACGATAAGGCTCGTGAACGAAATTTACAATAAATTCGTGAATTTTTTTTTTTAAACATTTTTTTTTTTTGTTTTTTACCGTCACGTTCGTTGTACCAGTCGTAAATTATATTATTTTATAATATGTATTTAAAATATAATGTTATGTTTTCGTCGGACTTCGACAACAGCGCAACAGAAGACGTGGCACGCGTCGATGTTGACGTTGGCGATCAAGGCTCGGGCAATTCGCCGAGGCTCGAGACGCAACACCCTGTAAGCGCCGTCACGGTAATACACTGCGGGCCTCATGAGTTGGTTGTGCGGACCCTCTGCTTCTTCACAAAGTCCTGTGCCACCTTATCTTCGTGCCTTGCTTCCAGGGTGTGAAGTATCGGATGACCTACAATTGTAAGAATTTAACGATATTAAAACATGTAAAATCAACAGACGATCAGACAATTTTATTGGCAATTTTATTAATTGTGTTTGGACTTTGGTGCACAAAATAATATGGAACTACCGTTTGAACTTAATGCAGGGTCGTATTATACAAAGTGATTTACCAGGTTTGATTCCTCATTTTTATTTTTTAATAATGCAATTATCGAAAATCTATTTTTCGGAATTTTTAAATAAATCTATAAGTACCTTATATGTTCGAATAAGTATTGTGAATTTTGGTATGCACTTTAAATAATGACCTGTGACGTTATACCTAAACTTCTGGGTTTTAAACGAGAAATACGTACCATTTTTTACTTAAAATTAGTCAAAGGATAAATATAATATAATATGTAATATTATAAACATTTAAGTGCTTAAGCTCTAAAAAAAAAATAATTATATGAAACTGTTTAGCTGACAGCTAACACGAACCACTGATCAAAGCAGTGTAGTATGTGATTTCGTTTTTATTCAAAAAAAAAATATTGCTCTATGATGGGGGCACTCAATGGAAATTAACAATTTCAGTTTTATGTTTTTATATTTTTTATAAGTTAGCACTCTTGTGCTTTAGTGCTTAAACAAACCCAATTAAATAAAAAGTAATCGACGGTGGAAAATCCACTGGGTATAAACATTTCATATAGAATCATGGACTGAAATGCATGACATACGATTTTATGTCACAGGAGTGAACAGAATCTGCACTCGATAGGTTGTCTGAGTTTAATTTTTAGTCCAAATTTCAAACCGTAAACTGCGAATATTAGAGGAACCTGGGAATAACGAGTCATTTCCAGTCATAATTAGTGTGACCAGATGTCTCATATTAAGGGATTAAGGGAGGGGTAGATGAAGATTGCCCTAATTTTGAGATCTGTAGCCTTTCGTTTTAAATAGTCCGATATTTTTTCCTAGATTTATGAAAGTTTTGTATTAACTTATTTTTTTTTTTTAATTTAAATTTATTAATCATCTCCGGTCCATGATTTTGTTTACACTTTGTACCAATGAGGTATTGACCGCTATCATTATTTTGTTGCGAATAAATTATTATTAAATTGTAAGTATAAAATGAAATGTATATTTTATAAAAAGTAGTGTTCAAGTGTTGACTTACTGTATTGATATTTAGTAAAGGTAAAATTAATTAATGTATTATTTGGAGGAACGTGCATGTGTATTGGTAAGAATATTATCTGTGTTCTCTCGTCGATTTTTACAATACTTAAATTTGTAAGTGAATTATGTGTATGTAAAATTTTAATTAAAAAATTTTTATGATTCACTTAAAAATTTTAAAAATTAAAGTGTTTTAAAAACCGACGAGAAAATGTTCTTATTTTTAAATTAGATAATAGGTTATTGCACCCTAATATTTAAACTAAACATACAAAATTGGTTTTAATGAACTAAATTTTGATTTACTCTACGTTTGTAGGATTGTAAGACGGAAATAACACGCGCGAGTGTGAGTGATTTTATTTTTTTATCTAACTACTAACTGTTCTAAAATGTTTTTTAAAATACCCCCGCCCACTTTGGACTTCAGAAATATACTCACACCGGCCCATCATAAACTGCGATGATGAGCTATAACTACATATCGTTACAGATTATTTGTTTGTTTTTTTTTTTTACCTTTGTTTTGTTGGTGCATGAGTATGAGATCGACTCTGTCGATGGCGTTGATGTCGTGTGGTAGCGGAGCAAGAACGCCTGGTATGGAGTTGAGCGACAGAAATGACTCTCCAGCGAAATCGTTGGACGTTATCACGTCGTGATCCATGACGGTGAAAAGGATCATGGCGGACTCGTGACGACACTGATCCATCGACACAGCACTACAACACCACAAAAGTTATTTTACTTTTTGAGAGTTAAAGAAAAAAAGAAGTCTTTTAGAAATTGAAGTGTCGGGTTTTAAAATTTATGAGGTTCGTATCGTAAGTGAATACTGTAAATTTGTCATTGAGACATTGATTAAGAACAAGAAGATATTTGAATAAAAAATGCTTTAAAAATATTTAAAATTATACCCATTCACTGAATAATTAGCAGATTCGATATAGGTCAAAAAAAAAAAAAATTAAATAACTGGGTGCTTTTTGCGGTTCGTTAGGTAAATACGCGGCGCTATGTTATAGTACACTCACAATTCAAAACATTCGTCAAACAATGGATTTAACGTTTTCTTCTTCACGTCGGTGTACTGTTCTGCGCTGTGTGGGAACATGGACTTAGGTAAAAGCTCGACGATGACGAACGGGTCGCTGAAACCTGCCACAAACACATTGATAAGGAAGGGATTAGTTATGCATAAAACATATCATGCGTGAATCGTTATACTATTCTGATAAAAAACACAAACATTTTTTTTTTCCAAAAATGTTTTTTGTAATAATTTTTATTATTGAAAAAGAAACCGATTTAATAAATGTTAGTGTTTTCTGAAATAATGTGATAGGTATTTATATTAAATAGATCATACCGTACTTATAGAGACCATATTTTACGGCGAAAGGGGAATAGTTGATCACCTACAAGTGTTCGAATTTTGATTTGGAAAATAAACCTTTACCAATAATTCACAGGAAAACGGATTTGAAAAAGTTTGTATGACAAAGCAGTTTTCAAATAATGTCAAAAATGTAAGTGTTTAAATTAAAATAAGTAAATAAATAAATAAATAAATCATAATAAGATTTGATTTAACGTCAAAGTTTCATATTGTTTAAACATAAATTAAAGGTTAATGTAAGTGGCATGCTAAAAAAAAAAATGTCTTAAACTTAAATTGACGACAAAGATGATTACCGTTCGGGTCTAGCGGTATGACATCACGGGCTTTCAACACCTCTACACACAGAGAATCGTGATGGTAGTACGCTCGCACTGACAGCACCCCATAGTTTGCTTCCTTCACCCGTTGCTGTTCCATCAATCGGTCTTCGTAATACAGTTCGATCAACGTGTCCGTGTCGGTTTTGTGTAGTTTTAGCCTCTGTTTCACTGTCCTGTAAACGCCTGTCAAAAAAGTTTAGTGCGTTTCGAGTTACTCGTTTAATTCTCATAACATTTCATCGTCAGACGATTTATGCGTGCACTCGTCTATTAGGCTACTTTATTGTTAATTGTTTTCTATTTTGAATTTTTATATAAGTAGTAAAATATATAATATTTTAGTTATTAATAAATTTTAAACGCATTAATTTAACAAAACCCCGAAAACCCACTTTTAGAAAAATCACCATGCTCTATAGATACTTAATACTTAATATGCAAAACACATTACATCATTAACTAAATAATCAACAATAATTTATAACTTTCAATTGTAAATAAATGCAATACCACATATTATAATATTATACAATATTTTAATAATATATTCTCATGATGATTAAGCCATCAATAAATCTTGTAACGACTGCCACGGTAAGATATTTAATAAAACATTTAATATGTGATTCACTGATCACATATTATATATGTAATAATAATAATAATTTACTAGTTAGTACTACATAGAATTATATTACGAAGTTGTTATTCACGAGAATATGGTTGATAATAAAGCATCTATTGTGAATGGAGAAATTATATGGAAATAATGTTTTAGTGATAAAGACGAGACGTATTTTGACTGCGGTCATCACTTACTTCCGGTCAATATTTCCGGTGGAAGACCATTTCCCTCGGCGTGAAAGAACTCCACGAGCAGTTCCAAGGCCTCGTACAGTCGTTCATAGAAACCTGACATTTTCGTGTCACCGCTGCCGCCGTCCATCTGATGGCCCAGCTCGAAGACAGTCACTTCCCACACGCAATTCAACACTTTGTGGAAGTTTTTCGGTATGAGGTTCATGTTGAGCGAGATAAGATGGCTATCCAGGTACTCCTGAAGTGGGACGATTGCATCGGTCGTTGGCAGCGTATCAGGTGACCACGCCAAGTGGAAAATACACTTTTTCAGAGGCGCTTGCATCTATCGGGCGTGATAAAAATTGTAAGTATTAATTTGGTAGTGCAATTTACAAAAATATCAAAATATTGTATCAGGTGATTAGAAACGATATCCGTTTTTAACTTTTTCAAACGCCTACTAGTTGGTTCCCAATTTCCGAATTAATTTCCGGGTAATCTTTAAGCAATAAGTGTACATACAAATTCGATTCGATGAACTTTTATTTTTATATTATGACTATGTTAAAATTAACAAATTCAATATTATTATATTTAAAAAATAATTATTGTTTATTCAATCGAAAATAGTTTTATTACCATGTTACATATATTTAGGAGTGTGTAGAACTCCTAAATAATGTCAACATATGTTTATAATATGTCGCAAGACAAAATACATACAAGTTTAAGCAACTAATTTCATACGTATATTTAAATATTATTTATATTGATGACTATTGTCAATAAAGATCAATAAAAATCTTTAGTTTTCAATTTAATTTTAATGTTGTACGTTTGATTTTAAGTATGTTATTTATTTTCTGCTATCGAGTTTTAAAACATATAAATATCTGTGGAAAGTGGATATTTTTCCTTATTTTATTATTTGCTCTTATATATTGTTAAAATAAAAATATAATATAAAATAAAAAGTAATAAAAAAGAATATTTATGTATATGATACGCATTTACAACATATACATGTTTTAAAACTGTAAACTCAAATTTTGACAGTAATTTAAATTTTATTATTTTTGTTTACCTTTGAATGCCATCTATTTTTATTTACTTAAAGTGTGCTTCTTTGTTTAAAATTTCAGATTGGTCTTACAATGGATGTCTCTTTTTAAATCAATAAAAAGTACAGAATGAAATTGTTCTAAATTAAGTTTTCCATCAATCGATCGATAACAATGCGTGGTTTGTTCTGAGATGGATGGAAATTTTTCACTAAATTTTTTGTGGTAAACAGTCATCAGAATTTTATGATATTATATATTTTTATGCGTGAGAATTTCAAAAATATACGAAATTGGTATTGTTCATGTTTATACAATTCCGCATTTCTTCATGCGGTGCATACAGATTAAACATAATATAAATAATAATAATAATAATTATAAATATTTTCGATTAGGCATAGTTTCACTCACTCTGACTGCTATCTTGCTGACTATAAGCATTGAGTACGTGTCGTACTGGTTGAACACGGGATCGAGTAGAGAGGTGACGTCGGCCCGACACTGATCCGCGGTGGCCTCGCCTGTTGCCTCTACCGCGGACACGACGGTTTCCAAGTGCAGATCGTCCGGCATCGTAGCGATTGTCCGCCACACGTATTCCAAATCATTGAGCGCGGCGCACACCTACGTGCAAACGTGAATATGAATTATATTTGATATTTCTGACTATTTATATTTTGGTTTAATTTTTTTTTTTATATATATAAAATGATATGTATTTTAAATCTATATAGTTTATATTTGAAAAATTAACTTGACGTAACAATAAAAATTATTAACTAACAATTTAACTCGATATACATATATGTTAGAATTTACTAACCTAATCATATAACTCAGTTAAAATTAATTTAAATTAAATTTTTTTTTAATTCGTCAATGTTTAGCGTTTAATTAAAATGTATAATAATATATAATTTACGTACTTCATCAGACGTTTTGAACGCAGAAACGTCGTCGTAAAAGCCGGAATCTTTTAGCCTTTGATGAACCAGTTGGGCGTAAAACAAGACCGCTTCGCACATGGACTAAAAAAAAAAAAAATGGTTTTTTAAATTTTCAAATTTTTAAATGTTGCGTTATAGTGAAAGGAATAAGCAACGTTACGTCTAGTAATTTCAACACGAAATTGTACGATTGTATCAAGTCTGGCCAGGCGAGGTGTTTCCAAAATTCCTTCATCTGCGTAAACACGATATGAAATAAATCAAACGTTAAAAATGTCTACCACGTGGTGTTTCAAGGGGAACATTATATTATGGTGTAGTTCTATATTTTACTCACGTGGCACAGCGCTGTAACTAAGTCGTTACTGGACGTCGAGTGTTTTACGATCATTTCACCTTGACAGAGCATACTTAGCTCTAGTGCTTTTTTCGCGCGTTGAACGATTTTCAATTTGGCCAGGTCCAGCCATTTTTCCAGAGCTGGTTCGAACCAATGGTAATAGCATTGTGCCGACAGTCCTTGATAATCGGACGCGTTGAGGTGTTCGCGGTACCTGATAATGGTTTGATTACAAATCATATTAAATTATTTTTTATTGCAGTAACTATTTTGTATACATATTATTTTGATTTTAATTCGGTACTCGGTAGGTAATTTAATTCTGTAATCACCTGATAAATTCTTGAACGGCTAAATACAGCTCGAACAGTGATTCTCCGGTCTCGGAGTTTGTCGGCGACAGTGGAGTGTCCATACCAAAATCGGCTCCTTTTACTTTTTTGCAAATGGGAGCTATTTCTTGGCTCAGATCATTGGACAACTGAAATCATAGAATCGTACGATTTAAAAAAAAATATAGTAATAAAATAAAACTAGGTATGAAAAACCATTTATAACATTCTCAACTAAATATATCACTCTATACATAAATATAAATTCACAAACATCTATACGCATCATAATAATATGTTTTCCAAACTAAAATCTATGAACAATTTTTCAAAAAAACTCTCTTTATAATTATATCGGTTGGCACAACATGTTCATATCGGATAAAGCGTTAAAACACTTCTAACAAACATATAATAATATTCTTCGCTCCTAATGTATAGCAAAACACATAATAATGATTTTATTGGAAATGGAATTGCAGCACGGATTACTACTGCGAGGGCACTAATATTCATTTACGGGGTCGTGTCATACTCTGTACCTCTCTGATTATGTCCCAATGATTTGAAAGTCCCTTTGCCAACTGAGAAAACACAATATATTCGTTACTGCTAACTGAATTATCGATCGGCCTATTAGGAATTATTAGAACTTCAATAAAACGTATACTATCTGTAAGTACTTACTAATTTCTCGTGTTGTTTGTAGATCGCTGCGTAATAAAATACACCGTTTATGCTGTGAAACAAGAACAATTATTAATAACAAATCGAAAACATTTTTAGATTACAATACTCTAACGAAAATTTTTATTACTTTTCAAATAAAACGTTATAGTGTTCCACGCCTTTTTGTAGATCAATTAACACAGAAGTGACCAGTCTCACGAATCCTTTGAGTCGTGTTTCCGGATCGTGCTGTCCGGTTGCCATGAATTTTCTATTTTCTTCGTACCATTCGTTCGTACCGACTCTGAGTGCGTTGCCGATTTCACCGCGGATATCCTTATTAAAAGGACAACATTTACCGTAAGCTTTTGATAGCGACAGTCGGCTCAAACATCTGAAATATAAAACATCAACAGAATTTTGTGTTATTCATTATAATAGTATGTAAATCATTTTTTTTATTAATTGTTTACCTGAGAATGTACTCCAGGCGGTTCATCGATGTATGATGGTACGGCGGAAAGAGCTTGCGATATTTTCGAATAAGTTGCATGGAATAGTCTAAGAAAACGTTGAAAGAGTCGGCTAACCAGTCCTCCTGGAAAAAAAATTACTTTGTTGATATAAAAATTTATTTTTATCTTATTATGTTACTTTTTGTTAAAGTTTTATACACAACTAACGATATTGGACTTATTAATCACATGTTCACGCTCACGTCATGAAGTGTTTTACAATGAGCATCAATAATTAAAATTGCATAAAAATTGGATTATAATACATAATACCTACCAGAATTTTTCTTGTGAATTAAAAATAATTAAAAAATGTATAGGATCTAGAAAATACAGACGAAGTGGTCATGCTAATCCAATAACAATATATATTATACATCGTATAGGCAACTTTTATACGAAAATGAGTTTAAACGACATGTCATCGATAACCACTGACCTCTTCGACGGTTAACGTCTGTTCTCCCCATGCGGCTTCTAACTGCGATAGTTGCTTCAAGAGAAACTGTGGATCTATAGACGGTATGTGGCTAAAGGCCAACCACCTTATCACGGCCAATTGAAGCTCGGAGACTCCGCTCTGTACGGCGTGCTGATGAAGTATACTTGTCGCCTCGTGACAGAGTTCACCGTTCCACAGACTCTATAATAAATAATGATAATAATAATTATAATAATAGTAATTTAAATTTAGTAGAACAAAATTAAAAAATTCAAAAGTCAACGAATTTTTATGCCATTAAATCGCACTTACGGATTTTGTCAGTGACATTTCGTAATCGGCAAATATGGTCAACAGTCTTTCGTTACGACGCACGTCGGTCCAGTTGTCGAAATGATTTTGCGTATTCGGCTGGCCGTGATCCTCACGAGTGGATAACCAAAGCTTTAGCCGTATATTACCTTGGATGTTGGATCGTTGCGACCGGGCTTCGAGCTGATACCACTTGTCTAGGCCCGTAGAAGGCACGTCCTACTCGATAAAATATCGATGACAATATTATTAGATATATGTACATACGTCAATGCAGCTCGTAGTTTTAAGCCTTAATATAACTTATAAAAATATGTATATATGTATGTGTGCGTTACTTGAATTGGTATGTTTATGCATCCCAAGAAATCGTCCTGGCTACCAGATCTAGCGCTCTGAGCGATCTGTTTGAAAAACCTCCCCAAGCCCTTGACGCCTCTCACTTCGTTCAATTTGCTGACAGCATCTAACACCGAAGACTCGTCGTCGTGGTCCCTGCACACCACACGTTAATAAAGAAAATATATTACTCGTTCGGTTATTTAAAATTTTACAATATATGTATACTGTATAAAATATTAGAATAATATAATTATTGTATAATACACATATTTGTTTATAAATATAAAATATAAAAATTATATATTAGAAATTCTAACTGTGTTTTTATTTATAAAAAAATATCATACCATATGTCCAAATGTAAAATATCACTGGTTACGTCATCAATGTCACTAAATGATTTTTAAAAAATTATACCGTATGAATAATCGATATTCAATATTAAAATACATAATATTATGTTATGGACAGGACTTTTGTGGTATACTTACAACATGAAATTTTCACCCCATTTTGGATTGAGTGTCTCTCTACGTACGCTGGTTGCTTGGATGAATCGTGCGGGAACAGCCGATATACTGTCTCGATGTTCTCGACAACCATAAACACTACCTCCGGAACCACCACCCCTTTCTTTTCTCTTGAAACTCAACCGAAAACTGAAAACACAATCAAAATACTTAAAATACGCGTATCAGCCTAAAAGATATTATTTTTACGTTTTTGGTCGGTATAAAAAAAAAAAAAAAACGTCGTTGCTGATAAAGTCTATAAATTATACCAGATCCTGTTCGATGTTTAAATTACCAGTATACTTCGTAAAACATGTATTATGATAATATTATATTATTATCGAGTTTGGTTTATAATATTATTATAATTTATAAGCCATTAACGTATCATTAATGTATCAACGGATCTAGAACATTTACATTTTTAAAAACTAAATAAACCAAGTTTATTTTTTTTTACATTAATGTAGATAATATGCCTTTTCAAATAAGGCACTTCATAACACTTCACCTTTTGTAGTTTTTAAACTTCAAAGTTCTAAACTCCTTACTATCTTGTCCACTCGTTCAAGAGTTATGATAATTAAATAATAATTTCACTTCGATAATAATGTTAATTTAAAAAATAAGACAATTTAATTATTCCTATGCCTTGAAGAAAAGAGTTTGAATTGTATTTTTACGTCATGTCGAAAAATAGGTTTAGTAATTTCAAAGTACAGAAAATACAAAAACTTTTGCTGTTATGCAAGTTGATACGACATTACAAATTAGCTGCACTGCAAAAATAAAAAGCGAGAGGTTATTTCTGTGTTTATATATTTTATCAAATATATTATACAATATTATAATTATAATTGTATTAAATAAACGTACTTCGTTAGCCTTAAAACGTTGCCGTAAAACCCCGTAAGCACGCGATGCTCAGAAACGAACAAACAAAAAACTACAATTCATTTACGTGCTGAGATGTTTTGTTCTTTGTAATACTCATTGTTTGTTTGTCGCTGTTATGTAAAATACTGTGTAGTTTATCATCGAACGAATCGCAGAGTTTTAAAACATTTTTCATGAAAACCGTGTGAAATAAAATGGCGTGTTCCTTACCGAACACGAAACGCGCGGTTTAGGTACCTACTTTAACGGCGATAAAAACACGCAATTAGCACGGTGACAATATTAAGTCAGCTTTTATTTTTTTCCATTTTCGAGTTTTTAACGATACGACTGAGTTTCGCGAAATTCGGTTTAATCACGTTAATGTATTTTTCGACTTTGGTTGATACTTATCCGATATAATACAATATTATTATAGTATATTTTATTACATTTTGGCAGACGTACCGCCCACGCAATATTCCGTAATGTGACACCGACTGGACGGACGATAGTATGACGTTTACCTACATTTACTTTTAACGCGTAGTTATATTGTGGTGCGAATTGTGGTAATATTTACAGACGGTTTAATCTTGGCGTTCACTGTGTAACGACATGTCGAAACTCGAGTTATCATTCAGATTGTGCTAAACACAGTTTTCCTGGAGAAATTATTATCAACTGCCACAGAAAAAGCTTTACTACGATTTCATCGATCTAAATACAAGTATAAGAGGATGTCGCGATAATTTTAAAATCTAATGAATTTCAAGTATACACAGAAATAAAGCTCTGAAAAAAAATGAGTGTCTATATAATTAACAGTCTCAAATTAAAAAAGATTTTTTTAAAAAAAAAAACAATACGATCGTATTCAATGGTAAAATGATTTTCGAGTGAAACCTTAAATAAGATTATGTAAGTTTCAGTTTGTTGAAACAGTAAGGAATCACGGCAAAATTAAAATTCTAATCAACGAATTTTGAAGTACAACTGTAAGTTTATAATGTATATTGTATTATAATATACTCGTCGTATTATATTACGCTATTAATAATAGGCTATTATTATTATTCAATGTTGTGTAAACTCGATCGTCAAAATTGTTACGCATGTGATGTTTTTATTTTGAACCTCATGAAACTTTTCTATCACCAAAAATATCTTTGAGCAGTAGTTGATGTACTTACACATCCCGGGGAAAGTGCTCACGGAATGACGAAGGTACTATAAACCTACTCCCATTGGCTTATTTTTGTCTATCGATTTTTAATCAACACAGAAAACTACCGTATAATTTATTTTTGAAATAGAAGTTCGTGTTTTTAATATTTTGTAAAGTTAAATTGATTGATAATTTTTTTGTTCATTAAAACAGGGTCTGTTTTGAACAGTTAAAAAATCATAATATCTCTCCTATCAAGAATGCTGAACATGCCAAAATAAATTACATTCTATTATAATATAACTTGTGACAAAGTCATCAAAATAGCGTTCTGACAACTAAGTCAGACAAACTATCATCCTGTAAATTTAAAGAAAATAAAGAAATTGCAAATAGGTATAGTTAACGGCGATCAACCGAGATGAATTATTATTAATCGTACTACTAGAATATTATATTATTATCGGTGGAATACAAACATGCGCCGTGATAACTGGTCTTTACTTCTTAAAACACATTAGGCAACAAGGAAATCTACTCTTATTCGTTCTTTAATTAATTATACAGTCGAATTTGTTTAACTCGAAGTTGAAGGTACCGGTAAAAAAGTTCGAGTTATCCAAGAAAATCAATAAAAAATTACTGTGTATTTTTTCATAATAAATAATATGTATTTAATATTTATGGATTATGAATAATTTTAAAAATGTATTTAAACAAAAAAATCGAAACTTCGATGTTCGAGTTATTCAAGAAAATATCAGAGTTCAAAAAGATTTTTTTACGTTGTTTAAATAGGAAATTCTAGGAACCCGGAAAAATGTCGATGCATTGACGAATTTACGTTAAAGAAGTTTGAGTTACCACGTTAACATTATATAATGTTTTGTAGATAGTAAAGTCACCGAAGTTTGGTATGTCCATTCGACCTAGTGCGGCACTACACAACAGAAGACACAACAGGATTTTCTAATATGCGCATTTACGGGATTAACCGTCATGACATCATCTTCAGTCACGTCCGAATATAAATCGAATAATATAACAAAGTACGCCTTAGCGCAGCGTACCAATATAAGGCAATAAAGCATAATACTTTTTTTTTCTTTTTGAACCGTGAGTTTAAAATATTACTTACATATTCATGCACGTTACACAGTCTGAAATATGTATTACAAGATTACATTAAATTATTATACATGGTATACATAATAATAATATGTTGTACGCGGCGTGTGTTATGGAGCCCATCAACCGTTGCGACACAGCCGAATAAAATGGCTTGTACTTACAATATATTGTGAAAAAAAAAACTTATAAGTTATAATAATATCGTAACGCGTCTAATGAAATATGACACTCCGAAGAGGGTGTAGTCTTCTAATCAGAAAATCATGTGATGATAAGATGGAATATTTTGTCCACCGAATATTTTCGTCGTTATAATAATATGTGTAATGTGTGTGTGTATATCATATTGCATTTTTATTTTTTGTTCTGTATTATAATAATATTTCCAAGTACTGCATGAGGGGAAAAATAGTTTTTACCTAAACTTTATTTTTATACAGCTATGAAACATGTCTCGATTCTGCTAAAAAACCTATATTAATAGTTATTATAAATATTATAGTTGATATTATTATAAAATATAGTTCATTGTATGATAATAATAATGTTATAAAAATATATTTACAAATTATTTACATAACTCACTCGTCATCGGTTAATCCCGAATAATGATATGTCGTATTATTTCATGTATTTGTTTGACTGTGTACATTTTTTGATTGTATTTTTGCCGGAGTTACTATGTAATATTATAATTATTGTATACTTTTTTACGAAATTCAATACTTGATATAATTTTTTTTAAAAGAACTTCAAATTTAATTTAAATTTATTTTTACACAGTTTCTAAAATAAATGTAGGTAGTTGATTTTTTCGAGTATGAATAATGAATATATGTAGGTAACATACATAAAATATGAAACATTTGTCTACATAAATATTTAAAAGACACTTTGCAGTGTTACACCTTATAGTTGTAAAATATTTTCCTGATTTCGTTATAGCACTAAGTTTACATACCCATTAATAGTTAAATATTGATAACGTACTTAAGTCTACAACTCTTATTGATAAGATTAATTTATTCTGAATTATATTATAGCATAAATTCAATGTAATAAATATGATAAATTGAAAATAAAATTTTAATCACTATTTACTATAGTTATTTATAATCTCGACAAATGCAAATCTGACAGATCTGTCAAAATTCAATTGTATTGAAAGACAACATGGTATTATATTGTAACATAGTAAAGAATAAGAACTGATGATGTTTACTTCGCATAAATATGAATTATTGTTTACTAAGAATTGTAAATAATAATTAAAATAAAAAATTATATTTATAGCCATTATTGAATACCTAGTTAAATTTATGAAATTTCGTATTTTATTTATTTTTTAAATGGAATTTAAAAAAAATTTCTGTTTGATACGTATAGATTTAATTTATTTATTTATTTTGTAACTCTTTTAATCAGCAAGTGTTACAGTTTATATTGTACTTGAAGTTAATAAATACTATTATAATATGCTATAATACCATTAAAGAAAAAGCATAAGACGGCGTAACGTATAGGCAATAATAGTACTAGTTGCGGTTATTACGATGAAATTGTATTATTAAGGCAATTGAATTCATTCTACATAATAATAATATGTTAAATTGATTCATTATAAAAATTATATTATGATATCCACGTTTTAATATTGAGTTATCGAATGACCAATATGAAAAAATTGTTGAATGCCGTAGTGTTTAAACAATTTTTAAATTGCTAATTGCTAATTTAAAAAATAACTTGTAATTTTCTAAATTAGCAATAAACATTAAAAATATGATTTTAATAGATTTTAAATAAAAAATTCTATCAATATATTAAATTTTGAATTAAGTTTAATACTAAAATAGTGATCTGAAGGTTTATTGTTTTAAACATTTTTATTAATTAACTTTGGGAACCGTTAAACACACAATTTTATTATTTATAAAAAAATTTAATTTGTAGAAATAACTTTGATATACTTGGATAAAATACTTTTTATGGATTCTGTTATGAAAGAAAAAAAATTCAGGGATTATTCATAGCTTTAAAAAATAATATTTTTAATTGAGAAACAAAAATAGCAATTAGTTCGAAGAAGTCGTTTAGTTATTCATATATTTTTAGCGAACCATTTTATTCACCGGTGTTAGGGTGCTTTTGGTAGGTACTCTTACTTATTGTTCCTATAAACTTGGTGGACCAGTCTGTATTTTATTTTTACACGATAGGAAATTAAGAACATAAAATAATCCTCTGTTTTACAGAACAATATACTTGTTTAAGGAAAGTACATGTGTATTGTGAACAATTATTTTGAACAACAAAAACAACACTTAAAAATACTTTAAAAATATTCGATTGTATACAATTTGGCATTTTTTTTTTTTAATCATTCTAAACTCGTTGACTAAAAAAATTAACTCACCAAGTTGATAAACATCATTAATCATGTTAATGCTACTCAATATTAATAATTAAAACGTTTATAAACAAGGTCTATAAATTATTATGACTTAATAATAATATTAGGACTTAAAATTTAACGTTTAAATTTCATGGAAAATATTGTGTTTATATATGTTTACAAGTTAATGGATTTGGTTAAATAATGTGTAATTAGAAATTACTGTCAAGTAATTACATTATACAAAAACTTTTAACTTTAAACGTAAAATATATTTAGTTTTACTCAACCTATCCCGTAAAATAAGTTATTATTACGGCGGATGCCAATACAGTGGCCATACTTACTATCATAATGTACTATTGACAAAAACGTTAAATTTATTGTTACAAACTTAAAACATAATACCTACCTATTTATTGTACGTGAACATTAATGTTTCAATATATTGCTGAAACTGTACACAAAAATAAGAAGAAATATTATTATAATATTATAATGTTTATACGGTTTAAAGTTCACGAGCGTTAAATGAATATTAATGAGTTCGCGTAGGCCGTGATACAACTCTACTTAACATTATAATTGATCACGTATACGTGAAAATTTACAATTTTAAGATATGTTTTATTAAGAAACTGGTAAAACTCTGTATAAAACGTTTAATTATTAAACAATTAGTCAATTTCTAATTCAAACAGAATGATAAGAATACTTTATAAACTTGGAGTAGAGAATAGTATAATATTATGAATAAACAGTATACATCATAATTCATAATATACTATAAACTATAGTACTACATGTATTTGATACTATAAAGTAATCAAAACCAACATAAATATCAATTGTAATGATGATAATAATAATGTTGTGTAATATGTCTACCCTATTATGATTGATAGAGTTTGATAAGTGATAACAACAGAACTGTATTGATTTATAACTGGAATCTTATTTATGTCGTTTTCAAATGGTTTATAGAATCGTATATATTATGAACAACAAAGCTATATGTCTATTGTCTATATCTTTTACAGATAGTTAGTGTGTTCGATATGATGATTACAAGTCGTAAAAATATCAAATGAATTTCTGAGTAAGTGTTATTTAAATAAGTCGAAAAAAAATTAAATTAAATTAAAAATAGTCTAATTACTAGACTCTAGTGTGATCAATGAAGATTTTAATACAATTATTAATAGCTGATGTGCGGAAATCATGAATTAATATAAACATTGAATCAAATTTCCGTAACGGAATAAAATATTCGAATTTTGGGTTTCTGGTACTGTATGTATTTAAGATGTTCAACAAAAAATTTAAATAAATGTTTGGGTGTTCATAACCATTAATAACCAGGTTAATATAGGTTAATACTAGCGTTAATAAGGAAAAACGCAATAACTGCTCAATTATAATATTTTTTAGGTTATATGATATTAGTTGGAGTATTATTTAATTTTAAAAAATTTTGCTGATATATAATAAGTTATAATTTATAACATTAGTGGAATTAATGGGTGTGAAGCTAAGCTTAATGCATAAACTTTTAATCACCAATGCTAACTAATTGTAAAATTATTCTTGTCAATAATTGTTACTAAAAAAATAAAAAATCCAACTAACCATCAAAATACACAGGAAATTACATATTATCATGTTAAATTTGTAAAATATAAATATTTGGGTTAATCAGTATGAATTGTTTGGGTTTCGGTTATTTATAATGTTATAAAATAAAATCATTTGTGCTATATGGATTTTTTAAGGGTTTTCAGGGGTGCTGCGGGTTCTAGTTAATTCGGTTGCAAGGCCCTACTATAAATTATAACAACGTAATAATAATGGAAAAATAAATTACGAAATATGCAGCGTCATACTAACGACGTGTATTAAACATTACAGGTAGTTATATCTAACAATATACTCGTGAATGAAATCGAAGCACTATATTATTATTGTGATTTATCCACCCAACAACTTGTCCCTGCGTATAAAATATTCCAATCGTTATAGTATCGTGTACTATACAAACATATATTATTATTATAATACAGTGAATTCGTGTACTTACTAAATTTACTAACGATGAGACGATATGAACTTCACGGAAATAATAATACATCATAGTGTAGAAAAACGTTTATTTTTTTAGATTTTTTTGCTCATTTGCACTTTTCCGAAAAGTTGTGAGAGCATTCAATAAATAGAAATAATTGCCGACAAAGAAAATATTCAGATGACATACAATATTAAAGTTCGCATATATGACGCATGATAAAAATATACTTCATAATAATAAGTAGTTGAGTAATTTTTATGTGCACAATATTTATGCTTCGGTTGTCGTTTGTATTAATTACTTTTTTTTATTGACTTTGCGTCAAAATTCACTCGGTAATATCACACCAAAATAAAAAACAACAAAACAATGTAACTCACTTTTTTGTTTTCTCTATTCAATCATGAAATTTATAACTCACTTCAAAAACAATATACTCGTCTATACATCTATTATTCCTTACATTTGAACATACAGCATTCAAATTTAGGTTTAAGTAAAACCGTTCAATATTTATCCACTGTCAACATTTCAGATTGTTAGTTGGACTTATTATTGAACGCCTAAGTTGTTTCCCTATTACATTTACACTAAGCACACACCTCCAAATTTAAAAAACTAGCCACTAATGTGATTTCACAACATACTGGCTACTCATAAGAATCTTATTACCTTCTAAATATCCTTTCTAACTACTTCAAAAAATCCCGCTAGAAAGCTAAAAGAAAATGGTCAAGAGACGACTTAACAACAAAAATAATAAGAGAATTACAAATAATTTCTAAAAAAAAATTATTATAATAATATGATATAATACGTATATGTAAGAGGTGGTACTAATGAGACTTATTATATTATTAATATGTAAATATTCTTGTAAAATAAAATAAAAAAACTACCCTGAACTCTGTACAGCGAATAACAACAAACGTGATATAGACATATCTTTGACGTGAACACGGTATACTTTATTGCAGAAAATTACATTGGCAAAACATTACAAATGTGTATCGGACGTGACTGTGAGCTGAGCGATAAATTTTTCGATTCTCGATGAGTATTTGAAGGAGAAAACATACGAATAGTATAAAACTTCTTTTTGTATCGACTTACATTTTTGTTATATTTCAACGGCAAATAATATTTTATACTGACAACTTTGAGTAATATTTTTTTTTTTATAAATTATGTGACGGATTGGGAAAATTACGTTATACGCTTTTAATAACTGAAAAACGGTTGAGTTAGTGTTAATTAGAATAATATGTAATTTCACATGAAAAATCTATTTCATGGTTTGTACAAGAAAAAAAGTATTTTAATTTTAGGTGAAGAATAAGTATGGACATTGTTACGTTGATGGAAAGGCTAGTGTTTAAAAATGTTAACACGTAGTACGATCAAAAACGAAATATTGCATTATAAAAAAGAAAAGGCATTCACAATAAGTTAAGGACGAATGAATGATGAGTGTTAATGTAATATTTTTTATCATCTACAAAATTATTACTATAAATGAAACGATTTTATGAATTATAAGAAAGTACCTATCATAAAGATATAAAATATTTAATGTGTCTATAGGGTCGAAAATTATTAAAAATTAAAACAAGCAGATACAAATTGAACTAATAAACGTGGTGTATATTTAAAGTTCGATTAAAAATTACGTGAACATCGATTACTTAAACGCATTGTAGTTTACCTTACTATACTTTGATAAAAAGAACAATAACGGAACGAATATAAAAAATAAAATAAAAAAAGGTCCGATTTCTATACGGTAAAATATGATTTGTTGATAGAACGATTCGAAATACTATAAGTTTTGACTTCAGAACGTTATAATATATATTGGACGGCTCCTTTTTGTATTATAAATGGGATCTATATACGAACGATACATTATTAGGACGACGACGTGGCAGGCTGCAGTGTGTGTGTGTGTGTGTGTGTGTGTGTGTGTGTGTGTGTGTGTGTGTGTGTGTGTGTGTGTGTGTGTGTGTGTGTGTGTGTGTGTGTGTGTGTGTGTGTGTGTGTGTGTGTGTGTGTGTGTGTGTGTGTGTGTGTGTGTGTGTGTGTGTGTGTGTGTGTGTGTATGTGTTGGGCCTCATGCGGGTGCAATTTCTTGTGGTCACGATGAGGGAAACAGCGACGGTGCGGTTGTTGGGTAAGCCTTTAAGGGTTCGGCAGTGGTGGGTTTTTGGGAGGGGGTGTTGGTAGCGGGAAGTGTATTATTTCTTTTCGTTTTCGTTTTCAAACGTTTAGGCTACATACTGCCTGTTATTATTATTTACTCGGATTTTCTCCGTTCATGAAAATTGCTGGTTTGATTCTGTTTTTTGTCGAAAGGTTGTTTGTACGGTTTAGCGGTATTTGGACTGTGCAGTGCTTCGCGAACGATTCTCGGTAATCATCGCAAAACCAATAGACGATTGTATATGTATAATATACTATGACGTTTTGGGAGAATTGTAGTGGGTTGTGTGCATAACTAACGTGTATTATTATACACGTGTTATATTCTATAAATACGTGTGTTCTATACTTACGGGCTTTGAGTTTTTAAAACAACATACTACCGAAAACCTTTATTTAATATATGATATTAAAGTTATTATTATTATATAAATATAGAAATTGAAATTTCTGGAAAAGTGTGCAAGAATCAAATTAAAGTATTTTATACCTCTATACAAATGCCAACCAATTTCAAAATAAACAATTTTAACAATCTCGTATTTATACGTAAAAATATACTATATATAGTGTATCTATTTATAATACCAGCTAAATATTTTTCACACTTTGAATGGTATCTATAGCTTGTTTGATAAATTTATTGAAAACACGTGGATCAAGCCGGATCAAACGAAACTAAATGTTGGTAAATATCCAATAGTCTGATACTATATAGTATATTAATTGTATGTCAAACATAAAAAATCTACAAACTGTGAATATTTACTCTCTGAAATTAATGATAAAATATGAAATAGTTAATATATTGGTTTCCCACGGGCAATGGAGAGTTTTTGAACATCGGTAGAAAATATGGGTACGCCGTTCAATGTAAATTTGAATGGCATAATATAGATACCTAGTCGATTTCAAAGAACCTTTTTTTGGGGGCCCATTATAGTAGCGGCATTAACGTCAATACATACGTGGAAATCGTTTTCGAAACGGATCCGGTTAGGACGGAAAATTGGCTATCATTTAAAGGAGAACATTTTCCTTACTCGTGTACGTGCATTTTTTGTACGGCCTAATGTTCGGAAACGGTTATAGTGGATTTATGATTATAACACGCCGGGCCATTTTAAATCCCCTATACAGTATTACACGCCTTATAAAGATACTTTACGGTGATATACATAGATTTTATTGATTATATTTTGTTGTGTTTCACTAAAATTTTTGCGCAGTAGTTATATAAACGACCGTAATTTTGTATAAACAACTTGTTTGTTCAGTTTTAATCAATATATTATTACATTATTATATTTCGGCAGTATAACAATAATTATTTGTTGACATTATCAGAATTCAACAAAATATAAAAGACTCAAATCTAGTTTTATGGCCAAGGTTCAACTGTAAAATATTTAGTTGCGTTATTTGCGTAAGGACCTAACCGTATTAACCTAACCTTTAAAATATAGGATTTACTAATATTTTTACCTATAATTATACCGATGAAATAAATATATAAAATTGTTGTTAAAATGTAATAATCTGTGAAGATAAACAATGATCACTTACAAATTTCACATTAGTTACATTTTATGATAATAACTTTATCAGGTAGGTACTGCATAAAACAATTAGGGAATATCAATTCAGGACCCATATGATACATTTAAGATGTGTCTTGGCTTATTCTAACGGTACATCGATATAATAATATAACGATTTATATCAATAATAGGTATACACAATTCTAAGATAATAGTGAATAGTAGTTTTGATGACCATGATTATGTTTTAATAATATTTTCTAAGTATAGTAATATAATTTACAAATAATAATAGATTGTACAGTAATACGTACTTTGTGTATTAATAAACAATATTTAATAAATCAAATGATAATTCAAACTATTTGAACAAATTAAGTCCTATTATAGTATTATATGACATTATACCATTTTTCACATGAATTGGCATATTATATTATGATCAAATGAAGTTTCCTAAAATTCTAATCAACAATATACTATGTATAATTATTCCGTGTATACGTTGTGATTAACGAATTAAACAATAATAATAAAAAAAAATCCTAGTGAATTTATAGTTTGATACTTTAATGAAAAATATATCTTGTATTATCACACGCAAACCGTAGGGGAAGATCACCGCCAGAGCCAACCACGTCGAGATCAAGACGATAAAATAAAAAATAAAAAAGGAAAGCTCATTATAGAACATTGGATATATGATGTTTGCGTGCAACGGTGAAGAGAAGATTGCTTAGAAAAACACGGTAAGGTTACTTTATTATCGATTATATTCAAACTAAAATTGATATAGGTTCGACATTGCACAATGATAAATGGAAAACTCTTAAACCCATAGAAGTCTAAAAGATTTCGAATATATCTGACATCTGTTCTCGTGTACTTAGGTCAATCATAAAAAAAAATTGGCTAGACCAATTCGCCAGTGAAAATACGAAAATTATCCAAATAATATGTGAAATTGTAAAAAAACAAAATAAGAACTGCACGAAACTAATAACTAATACAGTACTTGGATATGACATGTTATTACTACGACATATATGTATGAATACAAACGGAGGTGATAAATTATAAATTCTATCCTACAATCCGGATCAAAAAAAAATTAAAAAAAAAATTTTTTTTTTTGAAATATCAAAAAATACCATAATATAGTAATTAGGTATTATAAAAAATTAACCACACAATTTTGAATTGGTGCGTATCTGATACAATTTCTACAGAATAATTACAACTGTAAATCATTATACACATCGTATGACCGCAGTTTCGACGATATCGTATATATCTAATATATATGTATATTGTATATTATATATATATATATATATATGTATCGAAATGTTAGTTCATCGTCATCTATTATAATAACCTACGTATAAAATGCATGGCTCATAATAAAATTTACATCTAGGCCCTGTGTTAGGTATACGTTTAAAAATAATTGACGAACAAACGAAACAAAAGTAATATAATAATGCGGTTATAACAGAAAATCCAATTAAAATTTAGTCAACCAATGTGATGGGAGGGATGCTTTTAAAACCTCAGTTCCCTCTGTGTACCTATACTTACCACAATGCATTTATAGCAGTAATATAATATAATAATAATAAAAATAGTAACATCCTATAAATTAATTAATAATTAAATATTGGAGAGCGTTTTAGACAAAGAAATTGTTCATAAATTCACTTTTAGTCGAAGGAGAATGAAATATAATTTTACTCAATTTATTGCAAACTATATATTGTGCACATTCTTGTAAGTATGTCACCTAAACCGTAACGTTTTAAAACCACGAAGCAGGTAATTAAACTAATTATACGTAGCAATAAATAACCGATATTGAAAATAAAATAAAAAATTGAAAATTCATACCACAAATAATTGTATATGCCAGCTTTTTGTATAAAAAGTGAACTAAATTGTTATAGTATGAATATTAGTATTAATCTAAGTTCAATGTTACAAATAAATAATAATATGGTGAAATGGTTTGAATCCAAAGACATAATACGTTAGAAACAAGATAGATCTATATCTATATATTTGGAGTATTTACCCAGATACGCTTTCAAAAAAAAAAAAAAAAATGAGTAACACTCTGCTGTACAGTAGGTTACTATAATTGATGAATTAATTAATTTGAATCCAATGATAACTATCATTGTATAAGAAAAACGATTCTGAACAAAGATGTTTTGTCAGCCTAGGACATAATATCCAGTGGTTGGTGAAAAAGGTGATTTATGTTTTAATGACCTGAATACACCAAAATTTAAGTTCTTTTATAATTATTGTAAGCCAAACTTATGGAAAATATTGCATTCAATTTTCAATGCTAAGCTACTTAACAAAATTTTTTTATAAATTTTAACTACAAAATTATTTGAAAATTGTTCATGATTTTGTCAATGTTTGAACTACAAATGCTAATAAAAAAAATGTTGCTTATATTATATTCTTATAATTTTTGAATTAATAAAAGAATAATTAATGAGAAAGTTTGTATTCAATTTTCAAGAATTTCGACTCAGCCAAAATTTTTTATCGATATTTATATAAAAAAAAAAACCCCAAACAAAAACGAATATTTCAAATAAATAGCATTAATATATGCAGAATATTCTGAACATTAAATACCTAATATAAAGAAAATGCCAATTTAAATAACTGGTGAAATTTTCAAGCATCTATAACTTATACTTTTTAAATAATCTATACTTTAGAAGCAAAACACATAAACACACTGATGTGAAAACGAAACATATCTACGCATTTTCATATAGTAACAGTATGCGTATCTTTATTCCATTTATTTCGAAAATGGAACATAATAGGTTACATAAAATAAGTTTAGTCTCTACTGTAAAATTTGAATTTCGACCTATGCTATGTATTATATATATATATTAAAATAATTGTTTAAAGCGTACCTATAGTTAAGCAGTCGGCCACGACCCACCTCAGAATGTGTATATAGAATCGACGATGAATCAATTATTATTGTAGACGTATATGAGATGTGAAAACGGCTCGGTGCTTTGAATGTTCCCGCGGGGTCTGAAGTATATATCACTGCGTTCGAACTAAGACTGACGAACTTAATCTTGAGAGTCGAGTAGTTAATATAGATTAAAACGTATCCAATAATATTAACCAATAGAAAAGAAGTATAGAAAGCATAGCGCGCTGATTGGCTGTATGATGTGAAGACCTACATAATGCCATGCCCAGTGTTGTTGTTTAATAATCATTATTATTATTATTATTATTCATTTAACGACGTTATAATATTATTATATAATATATTTGGTGAGTGTAAGAATAATGATATTAATGTGAAAAAAAATTGTTTTTATTATCTATAAATAATACAAATAAAAAAATCTATTACCTAATAATAATTTATTTTTTATTTATTTTTTTTTTTCTTATGAGAATTTCATAAACACCTTAAATTATTATTATTTTGCGTAATTATAAGGTAAGGACACTATAGCGTTTTATGATCGAAATAATAATTATAAGACAAAAAACAGGCTCATAATTTACTAACAATAATTATCCTCGGAGGCAGAGCACGCGGGTGACAGCTAGTAACAAATATTTAAAATCGTTTGACGATAAATCGGTATTGTTACGTAATTACGTAATAATTTACGAATTTTAAATCAATACAAAGTGACGAATAGATTTGTGATATAAATCACTTAAAATCATTTAAATATTTTGTAAATGTCATTGTTTTTTGTAGATAACAGTAGGTATATCTACTGAAAATCTTCAAAGCTTCTATGGTTTATATTTTCAAATTAAATAAAAATAACTAAAATAAATTTCGAGAAAAAATTGTTTTTTTCTAATATAATAATATGTATGATTTCGTCAAAATGTTAACTTTTATGTATGTTTACAAATAAATTATGCAATTGTATTTCCTATGTCATTGTAAAAACAATGTATTTCTATCTCAGAATTCATAAATTAAAATAATACATATTTGTGTATGAAGCGAAGTTTAAGTCCTTTGTTTTAAAGAGCTCATGGTATATTAAATAAAATTAATCAGTGGCACGCGTGAGTGCGTGACCCCAAAGGTCGCACGTTGGTCAAATTTTAACGGCACTCAAAAATATTATTTCTTTATTTAACCATCATGCACAACACATTATTTCAAATCAAAACAAAAGAAAAACACATTGTTGGTGGACTCAAAACGTTGTTCGTGTTTCGTTAAAATCATATGAGACTAAAAAAAAAAGTCCATAACTCTTATTAAATAATTTTTGTACTTTTTTATTTTGAAATTTCTACCGTGCCAAGAATCGATCGTTCCTCAAGTATATAGGTATCCACGAACCTATAATATTATTGGCATGTGATTTTTTTTTAAATACCGACTAATAATGAATTCCGGCACGTGACCTGACAAAAGGTCGCCTCCCGCGTTATACGGGCAGAACACATACCTGTGGTGTTTGCGGAGCTTGTCGTGATGGTCGTGCCGTCCGTCTGGCAACTCGATTCCGCCCTCGGACAGTGTGCGGGCGGTGGCGTGCGCAGGCCGCGGCGATAGCGGTGGCTGGTACGGCGACGGGCTGTTGGCCGGCGACGGCGGAAGTCCCGATCCGGGTTGCGGGGACACCGTGCCCGGCTGGATACCGAGCATGCAGTACGGGTCGCTGAATCCTGTAGACGTGACACGGAAACAATTAACGACGGTTAGTATACAACGATAAAAAAAAAAAAATAATAATAAACTGCATACAACAATAAGTATTATATTATGTACCTATAATATATCTAATTATAATACATATACCGCGATCTCTGTGTGGCGAATATAGGCATTACAAAAAAAAGGTAAGACGCGCGTGTCGATTGTGATGATCCGAGTCGCGCAAAGCGAATCTTGTAAGAGTAGATACTTAAAAGTATATTAAGTCTGGTTAAACCGTAAGTTTTCCATAATATACGTTTATGTTGTACTTCATTTATTTATTTATTAACTACAAATAGTTATTATTATTATTATTATTATTTTAAGAGATATTTTATTAACACGAAATATTTTCTTGAAGCGGCCAGAGTATTCTACTCCAAACTTTTTTTTTTTATCTCGGGATAAACGCAAACGGTGTGTACGGGATTATACTTTGCTGGTCTTAAAATATTCAGGGCAATTGACGAGCACTTTCAAAGTGCCAGTAGTTTGGCGTTCGCATACACGGCGTATGTATATCGTATATAATATACAAACTCATTAATGTAATGTACGGATGTGACGACGGTGGTGATGATGGTGGGGTTTTATAATTGCGAGCTGCGGGTTGTCCCGAGTTGAGAAGTAGGTTTCAAAAGGCGCAAATTATTATAATATTATTAAAAGTCATCGACCCAAAGTTCCATCAACGAGATGGGCTCTTCAACAAGTCTCCTCTCCGTACTTAACTTATTTTTATTGTAAACTTAATACAAATTGTGTAATATAATAATACATTTTTAAACAAAAATAAAAGTCGACGCACGTCGTTTTGTGTATAAGATGAAGTAATATGCGTGAGTATGATGACGAGAGTGCGTGCTCGCGTGTATGTGTGTGTACTTTATAGCGTAAACGGAGTTTTTAAGTATTCCAGGAATGTGTAAGTATAATAATATATATTATATACGTTTAGAGAAATAAAAAAATACCACGAGCGCGTGTATTCTCTGAGGATCGTTTAAACTGTAGCATATAAAGTGTCATCAACTTAAATTGGGAGAATCGTAAAATCATTTAAAATAAATAGCAATAATACGTATTTTTAAAATTAAAAAAAAATGATTTTATAAAAAATATAACGTGTATAATATATGTATTAATTAATTAATTTTTTTTCAAAATATTTTGTCTAATGTTTTCCTATATATAGGTACCTAGAAAACAAGTTTCATCGTATAAAAACGAATAAACGATATATTATTATAGGATGACTCCGAATTTTTTAAAATACTTTTGAGTGCCTCGAGTAAAATAAAAGGTTAGAAATCTCTAACCGGGTCTAAAACAGTAATGTTAATAGATTATTGACCGAATAACACGAACGTAATATGTAGTATAGTGTATTATAAATAATTATATTTATAGTTTCGATGTTTCGACGTCCGTAATTAATGGTCAAACAAACAATTTACCGTAGTGTTTAATATGTGTATTATACGCACACTTTAAAACTTAATAGTTAATATTATTCTGGTGGTCACGGATTGTCGATGAGCTTAACCAGCCTTAATCGTCCTAGACTGTAGAGAAAATAAGAAAGCAAACAATGGTACAGTGTCAATAATTTATATCCGTTTCATGTAAACATTGGATTTTTCTTGCTGGTAAACATTGAATACATGTTGTAATAGTAATAAATTAATACTACGAAAATATTTAAAGTTAAGCTACTACTCGGAGACTAAGCGATTGACTTTTTCGTACTTACACTATACAATATAATTATTATGATTTCGATTATAATATTATATTATTATTTGAGTTTTACGTTGGATGTTATTTTAGTACTATTATTTCTAAAACGTTCATAAATTTACTAAATACTATTTTAAAATAGTTTAAAAGGTTTTCCAGGTAGTGAAGCTTTTCCACGGGGTTTTCTTTGTTTTTAATTATTGTTCTTTTTTTTTTAAATAAAAAAGAACTTCGCAGAATACAATTTAATTCTTTTTGCTGTTAAATATTTAATAAATAAATAAAAAAAAACTGATTTATATTTGTAAATACTTTATTGCAACGAATAAACTACGGCACAATAAATTAGACTGTAAATCTTGAAGGCGTTTAGTAATTAAATATTTTTATTAAAAATTTACCTAGTTTTGTGATTCATTAAAATCTATTTTATTTGTTTTGTTATTAGCTACAAAGTTTTTATGCGTACAGACTTAATTTATCACTACCGTTTGTGACCACACGATGTTAAAAATACGAGCAAAAGTGACTGCAGATTATTGAAGATTGTTTCGTATAAATACATTTCTAACATACCGAAATGGCCTTTGAGCAATATCATCACGAGTTAATGAATATATTTGAATGATATTTAAAACGAAAAAATATAAAAAAGAATAATAAATAAAATATGGTATAGAACTGATAGACTTGTGGGTATCACCTTAAGACCTTGGTATTTGGGATAACCACGGAGGCGTATTATGGTAGTATTCCGTGTGAGCATATCGGAATGAACATCGATTACGGTTAGGGAGTACCTCTTAATGCTGGATAAATCCATTTATCCCGACCTATCCACCGTGTTGATGAATTTGTTTTTCGAGACAGTGTATTGTATACACTACAATGCCAGTATTAGTGTGTGTGTGTTCATTGTCCGTTTAACGGCGCGAATTTTCTCGTTGCGTGCACAAATAATCTACTTGGTACCCATAGGCCATAATAGCTGTACATAATATAGATACAGAGAAATTTATCATTACGTTTACCCCTCTTTCCCCATTTGGGCTTTTATGATGAATTTATAATTTTTTGAATTTTCGAGTATGATTATAT